>NC_133324.1:300151884-300394384 GCF_042186555.1 Aquarana catesbeiana | reverse complement strand
CATTATCCAACAGGTTTACGACCCCCTCTGTGACTGTCATGACCCCCCCCCCATTCTATAGCTCTCCCTCTGTCTTATAATTTGTTTGTGTGTTTGTTTTTCCTTTTTTTTTCCTTTCCCTCAGAGATGGTCTTCTTTAACATTCTACTAAGACCTTTGTAAATTAGTACTGCTGGGACCTTGAAGAAAGGGACATACCTCAAAAGCTTGTCCTGAAAAATTGTATGTTAGTGCAAATAAAAAAAGTATCATGGACAGTACTCAATTGTTTCTGTCTAATTAAGTCACATTCAAGTCTGGTACTGTATTAAGATGGAACCAGTAGTATATGAAGAGCTAGTAGGTACAATTCTGAAGTCGTTATTCTTTACTTTTAAATTTTTTAGATTAGACAAAAAGTGAAATATTGTATAATATTTAAAGACATTCAGTCAAAGGAATCCAAATTAGGACCTATGTATGTTTAATATGTATGTTCTAACATATGCATTTTCTAAATTAGTTGTAAATGTAGAAACAGCAAAAATGGCAAGAATGGCAAATTGAAAGTCTCACAATTTCATCTAGTAAAAGAGGCAGAATAATAAGCTCCCCCATAACCCAAAATTTAACATATTCTATTTTTTGAGTGCGTGAACATGGCACTACATCTGGCATCTGATTATATATGCAGTACAGCCATAACCTCAAAACAACCTCTTCTAAACAGACACACCGATTCACTTTCAGGGCAAATCATGTGATCTCCCTGTTGCTCCCTCATGGGTTATATATTGAATAACTGACCTAAGTTTGCTCAATAAGCTGAAAACAACAGAATTTTCAATACATGCATCTCATTTGAAGATTGCAGTAGACTCTCATGGCCCTCTGTTGCAATCCTATTCTAAACCATACACACTCACATAATATTACTAAAATTGTTCATACTGAAAAAAAGTCTTTCTGCTTCAGGCCAGCTTACCAAAATAAGCAAGAACAATTTTCCAGCTAACAATTTTTATAATGAGCTATTTGTTCATTGCATAGTAACAGTAGGATATGTCCAATGGGTTAAAAATATATTTTATACTTGCCGTTTCATTTTTTACCTATTGAGAATTGTTTGCTTTATACAGCTGTTATCTCACTTACCCAGTAACAGCCATATAGCCTGTAAAAGCCATGAAAAATTGCAAGCAAATTGAGCATGAACTATTAGTGATTACTTTATAGGTTGTAGATAAGCTGAAGTTACTCTGTTACACTGGATGAATGAGTAAAATGATTTCTACTTTAAAAATGTTTTATTTGTAACAAATTGTATAATATATAAGAAAGAAACATAATATATCTATACAATAGGTATCTCACAAGTTAATTTTAATATTTTCTACTAATTAACATTTGTAAATCCCAGAAATTATTCTTCTTTAACTGAGTGTTCTATGTTGGAACCTAACTCTGCATGGCTTTATTCAAGCTACACTAGAAGTTTTTAAATTTCATTTTTTGTGTTTCCTGAATGTTTTAGATTTACTAAACCTTTGTGTAAGGCAGTAAACCTCACTCTTTAGCCAGAAGCAGGGATCACGCAACCTCCAGACCTCTGTGTCTAAATGCTACTTGAGATTTATTGAGTGTAAAGCAGCCTTTTCATTTTGTGAGCATATTTTCACTGCAAGTGAGAATGAAAAGAGAGGATTACAAAGGCAACAAAGGTGTTTAGCTACTGGCCAGAATCAATTCAACTGATCAGAGAAAACACATGCCTGTTTGCTAGCTGTTACATGAAGGTTTAGGTGTGTTTAGTGTTGACTGTTGACATTCATTTGCTAATGTGACAGAGGGAGTATCATTTTAGTAACCACTTGACCACTGGGCACTCAAACCCCCTTCCTAACCAAACCAATTTTCAGTTTTCAGTGCTCTCACATTTTGAATGACAATTACTCAGTCATGCAACACTGTACCTATATGAATTTTTTATCCTTTTTTTCACACAAATATAGCTTTCTTTTGGTGGTATTTAATCACCGCTGGGTTTTTTATTTTTTGCGCTATAAAAGAAAAAAGACAGAAAATTCTGTAAAAAGATGCATTTTTCTTTGTTTCTGTTATAAAATTTTGCAAATTAGTAATTTTCCTTCATAAGTTTTGGCCAAAATTTATACTGCTACATATCTTTGGTAAAAATAACCCAAACTGGTGTATATTATTTGGTCTTTGTGAAAGTTATAGAGTCCACAAGCAATGGTGCCAATCTCTGAAAATTGATCACATCTGAAGTACTGACGCCCTATCTCAAAACCAGGAAGGTACAAATACCCTCCAAATGACCCCTTTTTTGGAAAGTAGACATTCCAAGGTATTTAGTTAGAGGCATGGTGAGTTTTTTGAAGTTGTCATTTTTTTCCACATTTCTTTGCAAAATCAAGATTTTTTTTCTTTTTTTTCACAAAATTGTTATATTAGCAGGTTATTTCTCACACACAGCATATGCATAGCACAAATTACATCCCAAAATACATTTTACTACTCCTTCCGAGTCCGAGTATGGTGATACCACATGTGTGAGACTTTTCCACAGCGTGGCCAGATACAGAGGCGCAACATGCAGGGAGCACCATCAGGCATTCTTGGAGCATAAATTACACATATAATTTCTTGACTACCTCTTATGCCACGTACACACGGTCGGACATTGATCGGACATTCCGACAACAAAATCCTAGGATTTTTTCCGACGGATGTTGGCTCAAACTTGTTTTGCGTACACACGGTCGCACAAAATTGACGGAATTTCCGATCGCCAACCACGCGGTCACGTACACCATGTATGACGAGACTAGAAAAGGCCAGTTCAGAACCAAGCACGGCACCCTTTGGGCTCCTTTTGCTAATCTCGTGTTAGTAAAAGTTTGGTGAGAGACGATTCGCGCTTTTTCAGACTCGTGGCTTTCAGATCCTTTTCTGCAGTTCAGTTTGTGTTTGTGGGTTTGTATCTGCTCTTCAGTGCGTGCAAGAAAGTTCCGCGTGACTTAGTCATTGTGTTCTTGTTCGTTCGTTACTGTTTTTCAGGTCACTCTTCACAGGCCTTGCTGTTCTTCAGTGCGTTCTGTTACTTCGTTCTGAGCAGCCAACCGTTTTCTAGCCATGTTGTGTATACGTACTCCTCGTAGAGTTCGTGCTGTGCGGGGGCTTGGTGTTGGGGTCCTGACCTTGACACAAGTCCAGTCCATGAACAGGGTGGGGAGGAGTTCATGGACCAAAAATTGGTTGCTTCAGCGTGACCAGTTCTGTCATATGCCTTTGCTCCGTGAGATCCGTGAGAATAATCCTGATGATTTCAGGAACTTTCTTAGGATGACGGACCCTGTATTTCACCGTTTGTTGGCTTTGCTGACCCCCTATATCAGCAGGCAGGATACCTGCATGAGGCAAGCCATCACTCCGGAGCAGAGGCTAGTCGCCACCCTGCGGTACTTGGTGACAGGGAGAAGCCTGCAGGACTTGAAGTTCTTGACAGGCATCTCCCCCCAGGCTCTGGGTATCATTATCCCAGAGACCTGTTCTGCCATCATCCAGGTCCTGCAGAAGGAGTATATTAAGGTAAGATTTATCCTTTAACATCACATTTTATTGTATTGAATGTTTGCTAATATATTGTATTTCTCTCCTCATTCCCAAATTACCATGATTGTAATATGCTGTAAATGTCCCTTTTGTTCTCATGCATGCTGGAATTTTATGTAATTATTCTTTTGCTCCTTCATACATATTTGCCTTCACTAACCTCCCCAGCATGCTCTCCTGCCCCTATATTCACCTCATGTAGTCACTTATCAATGTATTTTATCAGCTCCATAGTAGTGCTGTACCCCAAACACCCCCTAAAATGTTTTGAAATGTGATTTGTGCTTTAAATTCAGGCAGAGTGCCAGAGGCTTTTTTTGTGGTGTCCCCAAATCATTTTTATTAACCCTCCCTCCCCCCAACTGCTAAGTCAGCTGATCCCAATTCTCTATCTATCCTCAATCATCTATCTGCTGACTTTGCCAAACCCAGACACACTATACCCACCTCTTTTGTGGTCAGATGTATGGATGAATTACCCAAAGCAAGTAGTGCAAGGGCTTGCCTGTATACTTTCAAATGGTACTGTTTAAAGTTTTTTTATCCTATTATTATCTTGATAGGTAATAGCAGAATGTCCAAATGTGCTCAAATGTGTACAGTGTGTATTTATATCTTTGTATTAGGACACTTCTTACCTGTCCAGTGGGCTGCCAATAGTGTAACTAAGGAGGGGCTGTTCCAAGTAATACCCTGTATTTAGGCATTCATCTCTCAATGAAGTGGAGAGGGTTACCTGTCCAAGATCCCCCCCCTATAATGTTAGAAATAGCCCATGAGAGGGGGGGGGATATGATAGGTGTGCCTTATACTTTGGTGTTGTAAAATTCCCCTTAATAAATGTTATCTGGAGGTTGGCCAAGAATGTTTGTGTCTAATCTGCTTGCCATGTTTATGTGCAAAAATAGTAATTTTTTTATGTTTTCCTCAACAGTTTCCTTCAACGCCACAGGAATGGCAGACTGTGGCCTCCCACTTTGCCCAGCGGTGGGACTTTCCTAACTGCGGAGTGGCAATTGATGGGAAACATGTCCACATCGTCCCACCCCCCAACTCGGGGTCATACTATTATAATTACAAGGGGTTCAATAGTATTGTGATGTTGGCGGTGGTGTCGGCTAATTACGAGTTCCTGTATGTGGACGTGGGGAAGAATGGGCGGATGTCCGATGGTGGAGTCATCGCCCAGACTGAGTTTTACAGCCATCTCCAGAATGGCAGCTTGGACTTGCCACCTCCAGAAGACAATGTGGAAGGACTCCCATTCGTCTTCGTTGCGGATGAAGCCTTTGCGCTGGGAGACCATCTTATGCGGCCATTCCCAATGAGGACCCTCACCCCAGACCAGAGGGTTTTTAATTACTGGCTGGCCAGAGCCAGAAGAGTGGTTGAGAACACATTTGGAATCATGGCCAGACGGTTCCGCCTATTTTTGACACCCATCTATATGGCGGAGCATAAACTTAATCATATAATCCTGGCGTGCTGTGTTCTACATAACTTTTTACGCCAACATTCTGCCAACTATGCTGGCTCAGTTGGGCCTGAGGCTGGAATTCTAAATGAAACAACCCTGACGGCGCTTGAAAGTGGCTGTCCTGGCTTGCCCTCCCTGAGTGCTATTTACTGCTTGTGTTTGTTTTAGCTGACCCTGACTGAAATGTGGGTAGTCCTGAAAATGGCGTGATTGTGTAACCTTATCCAAAGCACTGCTGGCTGTTATTTATTAAAGGCAAAGACACTTTGCACTACAAGTGCACTTGAAACTACACTGAAACTGCACTTGTAGTGCAAAGAGGATTTGCCCTTAGGAAATAACCCCCATTTTCACAGAAAGCAGCAATTACATCACCACAAAAGTGTTGTAGCGTTGAGACAATAATCCACACATTCTTGATTCACAATCTTTTTAATACCTGCACAATCACATGTGCATTTAGAAAAGGTTTTTAAAACAAACCAACATGTTTGTTGTATAACCTTTTTTGGGGTGGCATTATCAAAAATAGAAATATCCATTTAAGATAAAACAGGCATGTGTAAAACCAACAAGAAAGACACAAATCTTGAACTTAGAAAGTTCACATTTGGTAGAACTTGAAGGCAATATTACACATGAGTATTTAGGAACTGTGTTTGATATTGCGTTCAGATGGGGTGAAGTCACCCCATGAAAAGCCAAATTTGCAAGATGCACACAATTTTGCCAATGTCAACATGTGCTAGCTGCCATCACGGGGATCAAGGGACGTGTTTTGGGGGAGAAACCCCTTCCTCTCAGCTACTTTATTATTGAGGAAGGGGTTGCACCCCCAAAATGCGTCCATTGATCTCTCGTGATGGCAGATAGCACATGTTGACACACTGTGTGCATCCTCCAAATTTGGCTTTTCTAAAAATCGCTCAAACATTTTTAAGATTGTAGCACACAAAAAAAAGGGTTTTGGAGGGGTTTTAAACTCGCCCCAAAACATCAATGATGTTTTTAGTTTTTTGAATAACATCATTTATGTTTTTCTTGAGGTTTTCCAATTCTAAATTACACCCCATGATCTCCCCGATCAGGATCTGGGCACTTTCTGATGTGAAAGGATCTGGATCCACAACATCACGATCACCTAAAAAGAGAGAAACCAAACAAAAACAGGTATCAAAAATATGCCGGCATCCATCTCTTACCTGAGCATGTGGTCGCAGACACTCACCTGTTGTGGTGACAATTTCCACCACATCTTCTTCCTCCTCCTGCTCTGCTTGGGTTGGGGGTATTTCCCCTTCTTCCCGAGGTGGGGGGTCTCTGTTCTCCTCGGATGAGGGGTGTCCTCCGAGTCTTTTCTCCCCTATGTAAAATAAAAATGGTATACTTAGCACACAGATATTTGATGGCAGAACTATAAATAGGAAACATTGCTTGGAAGTGGGGTACAATTGTCTATTTTGGCCGAGTTCCAAAATGTAGCATTTTCAGTGTCCTTTGTCAAGCTTCAATACTTTTTACCTGTTTTAAACAAGCTTCACAGATGGAGACACCCCTATAGTATACACTGGATCACCCGTGTGGGCCCCCTAATAAAAAGGGTGTTCATGTGTCCCACACTAGTGCTCCAGTGTCCAGATGTGAAAACAGCTGCTGAGTGTCCTCTCCTTACACAGAATCTAGTTTGCATTTCATTCTAGTAACAAACCCATCTACACAACGAAATTAGTTTCATACAAGTAGGGCGTCAAAAATGTTGCCAAATGCATATGGCCAAAACAATGGTGTTTTATAGTCCGAAATAAAAATGTTTGATACGAACGAATAATGTGCCCATGAACATGAAAGTTGCCATTTTAAAATGTACACTTTTAAGAAAAGCACATGGAGCAGCATGAACGTAATATACAGAAAAAGATTAGGAACACAGGACAACTACTTACTTTTTTGCAGCACTCTCCGGATCTTTCTGTACTGCTCGTGTTCTAGTAATTTCAGGTCCGACCACCGCTTCCTGAGCTGATCTTTCGATCGTTGTACCCCGAAATTCCGGTGCAGACTCTTGACCACTTTTGCCATGATCTTGGCCTTTCTGACATTGGGGTTGGGGTAAGGTCCATACTTCCCATCATAGTCGGCCTTCTTCAGGATGTCGACCATCTCCAACATCTCCCCAAAGGACATATTTGAGGCCTTAAATCGTCTCCTTCTGGATCCAGACATTTCAGGCTCCGGGCTTTCCTCCTCCTCCTCCTCGTTGCTGTAATTAGCATGCACCTGCTGTGTATCCGCCATGTGCTCTTCCCCCACTGCGCAGAATGAAAAGGGGCGGGGAATAGACTAGAAAGAACGTCAGGGGTGGGTGGAGTTAGACGCATGCGCAGTGTGTATAAAACGTAACACGCGTGTGTATTACGTACGATCTGTGAGTGGAGGAAGGAGCATCAGAGGCGCCGATCGTGATAACGAACGTAAGATCTAAACTTGGGCCTATACTGCTTCCAAATTGAAGCCTATATTGTAACAAGATTAGGAGAGTTTGCCCTGACCTTAGGGTTTGTCTCGAGTTGTGTTTTGCAGAGAAAATGGATGGCTTCAATGACCACAACTTCCTACCCCTGTTCATAGACAAATACAGGGAGCTGCCCTGTCTGTGGCAGGTGAGACATCCCCATTATAATCATAAACAAAAGAGGCAGGCAGCGCTGGAGAAACTGCTGGAGTTGGTGAAGCCGGTGGTCCCCACAGCAACCATCCCCTATTTAAAAACCAAAATTGGTGGCCTGAGGAGCACTTATCTTAAGGAGCACAAGAAGGCCACGGATTCCCAGAGATCCAGAGCTGGAGCAGATGACATTTATGTCCCCAGGCTCTGGTACTATGAGAGACTGCGATTTCTGTCAGACCAGACTGAAGTCAGGGAATCCCTCTCCACTCTTCCTTCCACTCTTCCTTCCACCCCAGCTGAGGCTTCCGATGTCCAACCTGGGCCTTCCAGCCTGGAAGAAATGGAGGAGCCCAGCTTGAGTCAAGTATACCATTGTTCTACAGATTTCGGGTCAATAAATAAATGATGTTTACTAGATGTTATTATTGATCACTAATTGATGATTGAAAAAAGTGTTTTACATATCAATAGACAGTAGTGGGCACCCAAAATTGGGACAAGAATGAAAAATGCTGGGCTCAGAATGATAGTCTGTTATATTTGTTAACATTCAATTTGCAACAGTCAGGAGGTGAAAATTGTGTGTGATTGATGAAAAAAATACTAAAACAATGACCCTTTTTCATACACAGGAAGACCTCAGCCAGGAGGAGGCTGTGCAATGTGGCAGCCAGGAGGAGGCGGGGATTAGTGGCAGCCAGGAGGAGGCGGGGCTAAGTGGCAGTCAAGAGAAGCCTGGGACAAGTCGCAGCCTGACTGAATTGCAGGTTCCCCCCCGCCTTCCATACAAAAGGGCGAGGAAGGCGACTCACATGCAGGATTCTGCACTCAGGCTGGTTCAGGAGGCTTCTGCATCCCTCCGAGCCTTACCCACTCCTGAAAAGGCCTTTGCCTGCATGGCTGCCACAAAACTGCAAGGCATGCAGGAGGGTCAATGCAAGCTATGTGAGGACCTTCTTTATAAAGTCCTAAGTAAGGGGGTGAGTGGGGAACTAACACCCAAGACCGACGTGATTGAGTTGGACCATCCTCCTCCTCCTCCTCCTGCTGCCACAACTCCACCACCAGAGCCACAGCGTGGAAGGAGGCGTGGAAAGAAGACCAGAGAGTGATGGCCCTGGGTTCAGTCTGGTCTGACAAAAGATGCAGTCTCTAGTATGACCAAAGCCTGGGGACACAGATGTCATCTGCTGCTTTCCAGATCTCTGGGACTTCTGGACCAGACTGCACTCCCTTAGATAAGGACTCCTCAGGCCACCAATTTTGCTTCAAAATAGTTGATGTCTGCCTTGGGAGTCCAAGGCTTCACCCATTTCAGCTGTTTCTCCAGTGTTGCCTCCCTCTTTGTTTAGTTGTGAGCCCTTAATAAATGTTTTTTTAAGGAAAATTATACTTGCCTATGTGTGTTTTCATTCAAAAGGGAGTTTGTTGGTGAGGATTCAGGTACATTTCTAAAGTACAATGTGAAATTACTAAGAGACAACAACACCAAACAATCTGTATTAAACCATTTTTTACATTGCACCGTGACGAAAGTGCTGTATCCATTGCGAATGCTAAGTTTACCAGACCGAGCTGTTCCATGTCAGAATTTCTTCTGAGCATGCGTGGTACTTTGTGCGTCGGAACAGGCCACACACGGTCGGAATTGACGCGATTGGATTTTGTTGTCGGAAAATTTTATAGCCTGCTCTCAAACTTTGTGTGTCGGAAAATCCGATGGAAAATGTCCGATGGAGCCCACACACAGTCGGAATTTCCGACAACACGATTCGATCGGACATTTTCCATCGGAAAATCCGACCGTGTGTACGGGGCATTACACTTTTGAAGGCCCTGGAGCACCAGGATAATGAAAACGCCCCAAAAAAGACCCCATTTTGGAAAGAAAACAATCAAATGTATAATCTATGAGGCATAATGAGTCTTTTGAACATGTCATTTTTTTTCTACAAGTTTTTGGAAAATGTGTTAAGAAATTGAAAACGCATTTTTTTTTGCACAAATTTGTCAATTTATACAATATTTCTAACACATAGCATGTACATACCAAAAATTACACCCACATGTGTGAGACTTTTACACAGCCTGGCCCCATACAGAGGCCCAACATGAAGGGAGCACCATCAGGTGTTCTAGGGGCATAAATGTCAAATCTAATTTGACTACCTATTACACTTTTGTGAGGCACTCTAGTGGCATGGATGTGGCATGGATGAGAACTGATGTAGCATGGATGAGCATGAATGGGGATGGATGAGCCGTGGATGGGGATGGCTGAGTATGGATGGGATGACTGAGCATGAATGAGTATGGCTGAGTATGGCTTGGTATGGCTGAGTATGGCTGGGTATGGCTGAGTACGGCTGAGTATGGCTGGGTACGGCTGAGTATGGCTGGGTATGGCTGGGTACAGCTGAGTATGGCTGGGTACAGCTGAGTATGGCTGGGTATGGCTGAGTATGGCTGGGTATGGCTGGGTATGGCTGAGTATGGCTGGGTACAGATGGGTATGGCTGAGTACGGCTGTGTATGGCTGACTATGGATGGGATGGCTGGGTACGGCCAAGTATGGCTGGGTACGTCTGGGTACAGCTGAGTATGACTGGGTATGGCTGGGTACGGATGAGTATGGCTGGGTACGGCTGGGTATGGCTGGGTACGGCTGAGTATGGCTGGGCATGGCTGAGTATGGCTGGGTACGGCTGAGAATGGCTGGGTACGGCTGAGAATGGCTGGGTACAGCTGAGTATGGCTGTTTATGGCTGAGTATGGCTGGGTATGGCTGAGCACAGCTGCGTACGGCTGTGTATGGCTGAGTATAGATGGGATGGCTGGGAATGGCTGAGTATGGCTGAGTATGGATGGGATGGCTGGGTACGGCTGAGTATGGCTGGGTATGGCTGGGTACGACTGAGTATGGCTGGGCATGGCTGAGTATGGCTGGGTACAGCCGAGAATATCTGGGTACGGCTGGGTATGGCTGAGTATGGCTGGGTATGGCTGAGTATGGCTGGGTATGGCTGAGTACGGTTGGGTATGGAGGGGGGTGGATGGGGGTGGATGGGATGGCTTAGCATGGATGGATGAGTATTGCTGAGTATGGATGGATTTCTGAGCATGGATGGATGAGTATTGCTAAGTATGGATGGATGGATGAGTATTACTGAGTATGGATGGATGGATGAGTGTTTCTGAGCATGGATGGATGGATGAGTATTGCTGAGTGTGGATGGATGGCTGATCATGGATGGATGAGTATTGATAAGGATGGATGGCTGAGTATAGCTGATTATGGATGAAGATAGATGGGATGGCTGAGCATGGATGGATGGATGGATGGATGAGGCAGGAATTGTCACATATCAGTGCTGTGGGCACTAAAGATCCAGCCCACATCACTGCAGCACCTGATCTCTCCCCTCTCCGCTCACACTGTACCAATTGGTACAGAGAGGGGAGAGAGGAACTGGATATGACTCCGGTTTGTTTACAAGTGATTGCTCCATCATTTGACGGAATGATTACATGGTAAACGGCCGCTGTCAGCGGCCATTTACCATGATCCGTGATGCGCCAGGTCCTGTGGAGTACGATTCTGGGAGGACGTTAATGTACGCCCTCCCAGAGTTATCGAGCCATGCTGTAGTCGTCATCTGGCTATGGTGTGGTCGGCAAACGGGTAAACACCTTACTCATTTAAGAGCAAGGGTGACATTTTATGTTGGTTGTTACAATTAACATGGGACTTTGGAAGTAAGAAACACATATAAGTCTGAATTGTAAACATGTTTCACAAGTTATGGACTCTTTAGAAATTAAACTATGGGCGTGGCTTGGCAGCGGATGTAGTCAGTCGCACGTCTTGTGAGCTCCGCCGAAAATCCGCTTAGATATCCTGCAAATCATCGCTGACCGCCCGAACTTGGCACCAGATTCCCCCCCGGTACACCAGCTACGCCCGCCTGCTCACAGCGATACTCTAGCATGACTACAAAACAAACTAGACGCGGCTCCACAGCCTGCTCCAGACCACGAGGCCCAAGATGGCAGCGCGGCATTAAAGTCGGCTGCAACGAAACACAGGGAGGCCGTGCAGAGGCTTTTCCCCCAGTCTGACATGTGGGACTTACCTGAGATGAACGGCAATGGAGCGGAGAGCCGCAGCGGCTCGCAATCGGAGGCAGATGACACTGTTCCCCTGGAAGATCCGCACGCTGCGCTGCTACCCTGGGATACAGTGAGTAATCTACCTATGCCCCAAAGATCACATAAGGCCCAAACCTCGAGCTCGCCTGAACAAGAACCCACACTGAGGGATATCTTTTCCACAGTTACAACATGTAATCTGTCTATTACTGCACTTGCATCAGAGGTTAAAGGGATGAAGGCAGAGATGTCTTTCCTGCGTCAGGATATGCAGAAATTAAGGGACCGGACCTCAGCCATTGAGGGACGTATTAGCACCATAGAGGATGAATGGGCCCCCATGCAAAGAGATGCACATGCTCAACAGATAATGGTGGCTAAACATGCTGCAAAACTCGATGATTTAGAAAACAGGCTTCGCAGAAACAACGTCAGAGCTGTTGGCATCCCTGAAAAAATGGAGGGCAGGAATCCGGTCGATTTTATTGAAAAGTGGCTGCTGGATAAATTTGGGAAAGACTCATTCTCCCCCATGTTTGCAGTGAAGCGGGCGCATCGGGTTCCATCTAGGCCCTTGCCCCCAGGCAATCCTCCTAGAGCCTTTCTCTTTAAAATGCTCCATTATAGAGATAGAGACATAATTTTGTCAAAAGCCCGAACCTTGGGAGATACCCTGGTGATTGATAATTCCAAAATATCATTGTTTCCAGACTTTTCAGCTGATGTACAAAAGCAGCGGGCCCAGTTCAATGATATTAAGAAGAGACTCCGTTCTCTGGAACTACAATACTCCATGCTCTATCCGGCCCGTTTTCGAGTGGTAGCCAGGGATGAGGTACATTTCTTCGAGAGGCCTGCAATGGTGGTGCAGTGGCTGGACAGAGAGGAAAAATCCTTACGAGAAGATTTGGGCAGACGGCACAGAAATACCTGAAGATCAACATTTTTCCTCCTTACCCTCAAATTTTCTTTTACTTCAGCAATAATGGTACAACTATTATCCATTTATAATAGTTCTGGTCATAAGATGGCAATCTTGCTTTTAAGGTGGAGGATACCGCTCGCAAAGATTGTCAGTGGCATTTACATTTATGCAAGTAAAACAAGGCCTGTTGCCTATTGGCTCTTCAAAGCCGGCTACTGAATTTAGCCCCCCAGTTGCGGGTCCTTCATGGACACTACAGTTTCTATTTTTTTCGGTTGTTTTCATTTGGCTTTTGTTCCTTGGGACTCAGTTGACTCAATGGTCCTGGTACTGCCTAATCTATTCTATTACAGATCTAAGAAGTTACAACAAAGACTGCCTAATGCTCATAGTCTTGTCAGTTATTATAATCATGGCTCTCTGGAGCACTTTCTCTGTGCCTTTTACAGCTTCACCTCATTTACTTATGCTTGAATGTTTTATGGCTAGTCAGATAATACTTACTAGTTGGAATGTTAGGGGTCTGGGAGAGTGAAATGCCTAGCTGTATTTCATATGCTTCAACTTATGGGATCTTCAGTAGTGTGTCTTCAGGAGACGCATATATCACCTAGTCAAGAATCCCCATTTTCTACCAAATTATTTAGCGTCCAGTTCCACTCTGTCTTCTCTTCCTATGCCAGGGGTGTTAGCATCCTGATAGGTAAAAATGTCAGCTTTACTCATACACTATCGGTTGTGGACCCTTATGGTCCCTATGTTTTTCTAGTATGCTCATTAGATGGTTTACAATGCATTATCAGAAATATATACATACCGCCTCCTTTTTCGATAGAGGTCGTTAAGACATTGGCCTCCTTTCTCTCACAGCACCCGGGGATTCCAGCACTTATTGTTGGAGATTTTAATAATTATCTGGATGCTGAGCTAGATAAGATGGCCATGAAAATCCCTTGGGGTGGGATGAGAGGGGGACAAACTTCCTTTGCTCGCCTTATTATGGAGCTGGGATTGAGGGATGTTTGGAGAATGAGCCACACACAAGTAAAATGTTACTCATGTTTTTCTGCCACACACAAGTGCTTCTCCAGGATTGATCTCGGTCTGGGTAATGATTTGATGCTATCATTAATAACCTCCACAAAATACGAAGCAAGAACTGTTTCTGATCATTCTCCCCTATGTATAGAGATTCTTACTTCGGGGGTCTCCAAGAGGAATTACTGGAAACTCAACCCGTTTTGGTTGTCATTGTTTCCTACGCCTGACCCTATTGTTGATACTTTAAAATCTTTTATTCGGTTTAATAAACCTTCATCTCGCCCTGACGTTTTTTGGGACACATTAAAAGCATTCTTGAGAGGTCAATTTATTAAATCTATTAATGCCATTAAGACCGAGACCAAGAACTGGGAGCAAACGATTTTGAAAGAGGTTAAGAGGGCTGAATCTGCTTTTATCGATTCCCCTTCAGAAAGCACCGAGAAAACTTTTCTTGAAGCTCAACATATGGCCAAACATCTAGTATTAACTACCGCAGAAAAGAAAAGGTTTTTTCTTCAACAAAAATATTTCGAAGAGGGAGAAACCACAGGTCATATGCTTGCCATGATGATACGCTCACAAAAAGGTTCATCTCACATAGAAGCAATCACTGGCTCATCAGGCACTTTGGTTTCTTCCCATGCAGAGATATTGTCCACGTTCAGGGATTTTTATGCTGATGTGTACTCCTCTAAGGTCAACCCCACCCTGACAGAAATTAACTCTTTTCTAGATCAATGCCAATTACCGCAGCTTCCGACTCAGGATGTGGCACAGTTGAATGCTCCCTTTAGGGCTGAGGAGTTCTTGGAGGCGCTGGCGCTTTCCTCTCCTGGTAAGTCTCCGGGTTCGGATGGCTTGCCGGCGGAGGTATACAAGCGCTACTCTGAAACCTTATTATTACACTTGAGGGAAGTATTTGAAGATGCCAAAAAAATAGGAAGTTTACCTCAATCCATGAATGAAGCTATTATTGTCCCTCTTCTTAAACCTGGCAAAGAGGCCCATCTCCCGGACTCTTATAGGCCCATATCATTATTAACAAAAGATGTAAAACTTCTGGCAAGGGTGCTGGCCACAAGACTAGCTAAAGTCATCCACAAGGTGGTCCATAAGGACCAATCCGGGTTTATTCCATCGAGATCCACAGCCCTTAACATAAGACGGCTTTTCCTCAACCTCCAGGTCCCTGTTGACAATCCAGGCAGAAGAGCGATATTGTCATTAGATGCTGCCAAAGCTTTTGACAGTGTTGAATGGCCTTATTTATGGGAAACTTTGAGGCGCTCTGGTTTGGGAGACAATTTCATTCAATGGGTTAAATTGCTGTACTCGGCCCCAACGGCTAGAATCCGCGTAAATGGTGATCTTTCAGATTCATTTCCCCTTTGTAGGGGTACGAGACAGGGGTGTCCACTTTCACCCCTGCTATTTGCATTAGCCCTTGAGCCACTGGCAGAGGTGGTAAGATCCTCACAGTCTATTGTGGGTTTTATTAGAGGACCAGTGTCTGATAAGATCTCCCTTTACGTGGACGATACTTTACTTTACCTGGGGGACATGGAGGCTTCACTTACAAATGTGATGCAGACAATACAGCACTTTGGTTCATTATCAGGATTCTCCATTAACTGGAGTAAATCCATCATTCTTCCGGTGGATGAGCCAATGGTAACTCTCCCGGACAACGCAAGGCTGCTTAAAGTGGTATCCTCATTTAAATATCTAGGGATACAAGTATCGGTTAACCCAAACAAATATTTAGATGATAATTTACTACCCCTTTTTAAAAGACTTCAAATGACATGCAATACTTGGTGTAAACTCCCCTTATCAGTAATTGGTAGAATAAATTTAATTAAAATGGTTTGGGGACCTCAACTTTTGTACATTATGCACAATTCTCCACAATGGATACCCCGTAGGTGGTTTAATCGTATTGAGACACTGTTTAGATCCCTAATATGGAGGAAAAAAGTTGCTAGAATAAGTCTTTCCACCTTGCAGTATGGTAAAGATCGGGGGGGGAGCTGTGGTTCCCAACCCTAAACTATATTTTTATGCCTCTCAACTACAACACCTGAGTGGTCTTGGGTTGCTGAGTGATTTTGACTCGGTTGAAAGCATGCTGCGAACTGGAACACAAAATACATCAGTGCTGACGAATCTGGAGGCAGGATTGGTACATTTGCCACAAATGGCCCCCACCATGGTTCTTCTCAAAAAATTATGGGCTACAGTCAAATCTAAATTAAAACTTCTGGGCTTTCTAGCAGAAACCCCTTTGTGGAACAATCTGAATTTAACAGAAGTTTCTAAATTAGAGGGATTCCAAATATGGAGGAACGCCGGAATCCATACTATTGCTCAACTATTTCACCAGAAGATTTTAAAATCTTTTATGGAGCTGCAATCGGAATTCGGGCTCCCTAAACATCAATTTTACCGGTACCTTCAGTTACGACATGCTCTCCAGATTCAAGGCAGATCTCTCACTTGTCACTCATCCCCTCATAAAGGATATCTTCTTTGGGCAGGAAAAAAAGGGCCTAATATCTCACATTTACTCACATTTGCTTTCAGTCACACAAGACATTACAACATTGCCATGTAGACGTAGATGGATAGAGGACCTGGGGGAGGTGAGTGAAGATACTTGGGACATATGCCTTCAGACAGGGCCATTAACTTCTGTATCACAAACGCATAGACTTTCACATTTATTCTTGCTACATAGGGCTTATCGCACACCAGTACAACTTCATCGATGGGGTAGCAGAGATTCTCCCTTGTGTCCTAAACATTGCTGAGAGGAGGGGTCACTGATTCATTTGATGTGGTGCTGCCCCAAGTTACATCGTTACTGGGGCAATATTACCGAGATTATTTCATCTGTATTTCAAATTAGGGTCCCCCTGGATCCCCTGATATGCATCTTAGGAGCGATAGATGAAGAAACATACCCCCCTCCCATTAATATAGCAATAATAAGATTGTTATATTTGGCTCGCAAGCTGGTGGCCAGATTCTGGCTATCAGTAAATGTTCCAACCAAAAAACAATGGATAGAACAAGTAAATTATATCCTTATCAGAGAACATCTAACATATCAGCATAGAAATGCATCTCGGAAATTTAACCCTGGCTGGACTCTCCGGGATTGGCACCCCCACAACTGATAATGCACAGGATACTTCAAGTTTAAGAGAATACTGTTTGTCTAACAGGTATAATAATTGGTGTATTCATAGTTTGTTTCCATGAGATTATACCTATTTGTGCAGACCAGGAACAAGGTTTACGGTTAGATGACCAGTTGGTCGTCTGATAGCTGTGTTGGGTTGGAGATCTTTTGTTCTCCCACACAACACGGTTTGTTGTTATATTAATGTAAGATTTATTTGATGCCACTGTTGCAATAATCTTTACTTACTTTAAATACACATAGACAAGATGATATTTTTTTTTGTTCTGAGGTTATAATCCATACTATGTCATTTTTGATGATTGAATGTATGATGCGTATTTTGTCTTTAAGTGGCTCAATAAAAATTTTCTGATTAAAAAAAAAGAACTTAAACTATAATATAGGAAGGAAAATGATAATATCTGGATTCATGCCTTTAAATTGAACATGTGCCTATATCGTGCACTCTAATGCCGTGTACACACGGTCGGACTTTTCAGCTACAAAAGTCCGACAGCCTGTCCGACAGACTTTCGACAGACTTTCGACGGACTTTTGGCGGACTATCAACGGACTTTCTAACCACCGGACCTGCCTACACACGATTACACCAAAGTCTGACAGATTCGTACGTGATGACATACACCGGACTAAAATAAGAAAGTTGATAGCCAGTAGCCAATAGCTGCCCTAGCGTCGGTTTTTGTCCATCGGACTAGCATACAGACGAGCGGATTTCTGGGTCCAGCGGAGTTACGATGTAAAGATTTGAAGCATGTTCCAAATCTAAAGTCCATCAGATTTGCAACTGGAAAAGTCCGCTGAAGGTCCGGTGAAGCCCACACATGATCGTATTGTTCGCCGGATTTGGTCCGTCGGTGTCCGTCAGACCAGTCCGGTCGAAAAATCCGACCATGTGTACGCCCCATAAGTTTTACATATTCTGAACCAGTGTGTATGAAGGCACAACCACATTCATTTTTCAAAACTTCACACTTGTACAACATGATACAAAATGACTGGAGTCAGAGCCATCCACTTGAGCCTCCTTGCCCCCTCACCCTAAAAAAAATAACTGCACTAGGCACACTAATTGCATAGAATAAAAAAAAAATATCTTGGGAACAAGATTTATAAAATTGGAATTATGCATATTGTGCTCAGTTTGTGAATATGACATTTGGTTCCTTTTAAAGGAATATAGTAGTGCATTTCATTGAAAGAGAGAAAAAGAACAGCGCTTTGGGCTCAACATTTTTTGTAAAGAAACTGCCAAACACTGTGCCCTGATACCAGGTATATACCGGTACATAAAAATATTGCCACACACTGTTGATTTTTTTAAAAATGCATTTTAATGTAAAAGAAGAGTAACAAAACAATTGAAAGCCCCTCTGGAGGGTTATCAAAATTCCATTTCCACTTACCTGGTCACGTGATCTTCTAACACTAAGCATGTACAGTATCTTCATCCATTTACATTTGGTGGGTCCTTCTTCCTATTGGTGGTGGCAAAGCTTCCAGCAGTGGGACCCTCTTAGTGCCAGAAGACGTACACTGGGACAGTGTGCGAACTGGCCTCCAAAGACATGATGAGTCGTGTACAGTGGTCATTCCCTAGAGCAGGAAATCACCACTCCCCATAGAGGAAACTAGGACTTTAGGTGAGGGATGGTTTATGCAGATGTGTTTAGAACACTAAGGAGTAAGACAGGAAATACACGAGTCATTTTTTTCATTCAGTCAATGGGTTGAATGAAAAAAATGAACCGATTCCCCCTTCCACACATTCAATGAGGATGGGGGAATTACTCCTGCTGAGCTATTGTATTCTAAAGTCGTGGAGCCTTCCCCTCTGGTCGAATACAATGCTCAGTGTTGTCAGCTATATCCAGTGGCACTGATCATTCATGAAAAAACAGACAGGCTGGTTGTACACAAGTCAATTAACAGATCAATTTAGGCACAAGAAACTAACCATACATGGATTAACATTTGGCTGGTCCTTGCTGAGCAGAATCTCCTTCCATGCAAGGCTGGCTTAAGGAAAGTAATTCAAAATGCATTATTTGATTGTTGCCTGGAGTTGGACTTTATATTTTTATATATAATTATGACATGTCTGGTAGCCTAACATCCTGAGAAGCTAAATGGGTCAGTGGTGGCATATAAGAAAATGTTGCAAAATGCAAAGACACCATAGGCATAAAAAGAAGGGCCAAAGTGATCTGTCGATATAATTTCAGAAACAAATTCACTGATAGAACCCCGACAAAAAAACATACAAATGCAATATATACTGGATGAATGCTTTAAAAAAAAAAACTCACTTCAGTGCTGACTTTCTATGAACCAATCAGATATCTTGTCTGAATTAGGACACATAATTGCAAAATGTAATATATCTTCTAGCATTTTTCCTAAAAAAGGTTTCAACTCTTAGAGGCATTAAAGGCTAAATTCACCTTTGTTCAACTTTGTTTTTTCTAAATTCCATCTCCCCATGTATCAATATAGCATTAACCACTTAAGGACCAATCTTCTTTTTGAGATGTGTTGTTTACAAGATAAAAACATTTTTTTTGCTATAAAATTACTTAGAACCCCCAAACATTATACATTTTCTTTTCTAACACCCTAGAGAATAAAATGGCGGTCGTTGAAATACTTTCTGTCACATCGTATTTGTGCAGCGGTCTTACAAGCGCACTTTTTTTGGAAAAATACACTTTTTTGAATTTAAAAAATAAGACAATAGTAAAGTTAGCCCAATTTTTTTTATATTGTGAAAGATAATGTTACGCCGAGTAAATTGATACATGTCACACTTCAAAACTAACTTCATTCTTAGTCCAACATAGAGAGATTAGAGCCATCATCAACAGGCATTGGAACATCCTCAGGAGTGGGCCCTTTACTACCAGAACAAGCCAAGGTCACTTTTAGGGGAGTTCCTTCCCATCAAAGTAAAATTGCCCCCAATATTATCAATCCATCCTTCCTTTGTTCACAATTTAGTTGGCTATCACCACTGTAAAAAGTGTGTTGTGTGCCAACACAACACACGAGGTAGACACAAATCTTTGGAGTTCAAATCAAATGTCACCAATCATGTGTATCTGATTAAACAATTTTGCACATGTGCCACTAGACATGTTGTCTATATGATAACATGTCCTTGCGGGAAACAATATGTGGGTCGAACGATATGTACATTCACCACTAGAGTAAGTGAACATATTGCTAAAATAAAAAGTGGTGACTCCAAACATAGTGTACCTATGCCCTATAGACAACATCACAATCGTGACCCTAAAGGTACTGGGTTTCTAGTGATGGATATATCCCCCCCAGAGAGGCAGAGCCATGACTAGAGGCGTTTCATGTTTAGAAACTTACTGGATATATGAGTTACAGTGTCACTCTCCATTCAGGTTGAATGTAGAGTGGGACATTAATGCCTTCCTTAACCACTTGCCAACCAGCTCACGCTGATATAGGTGGGCAGAAGGGCATGTAGAAGCAGATTAACGTACCTGTACATTGCCCTTTAAGAAGTGGTTTGCAGGCGGGCGCCGCCGGCAGTGCATTTGCACGTGCCACGACCTCTGTGAGTATGATCGCGGGTTCTAGTGACTCGATGTCCGTGGGTATCCATGCAATCGTCTTACGGAGAGAAAGAATGGGGAAATGCTAATGTAAACAAGCATTTCCCCGTTCTGCCTAGTGACAGGACACTGATCACCGCTCCCTGTAATCGGGAGCGGTGATCAGTGTTGTGTCACATATAGCCCCTCCCACCACAGTTAGAATCACTACCTAGGACACACTTAACCTCTACAGTGCCACCTAGTGGTTAATCCCTTCACTGACAGTCACATTTACACAGTAATCAATGCATTTTTAATTGCACTGATCACTGTATAAAGGGTGAATCGAGCCAAAAGTTTTCGATCTATCCACCATAATGTCGCAGTCATGATAAAAATTGCCAATTGCCTCCATTACTAATAAAAAAAATTTGTAATAAAAATGCCATAAAACTATCCCCTATTTTGTAGACGCTATAACTTTTGCGCAAACCAATGAAGAAATGCTTATTGTGATTTTTTTTACCAAAAATGTGTAGAAGAATACATATCGGCCTAAACTGAGGAAAAAAAATGTTTTTTTTATATATTTTTGGGGGATATATATTATAGCAAAAAGTAAAAAAATTATGAGTTTTTTTTTAAATCGTCGCTATTTTTTGTTTGTAGCGCAAAAAAAAAAATTCAGAGGTGCTCAAATACCACCAAGAGAAAGCTCTATTTGTGGGGAAAAAAGGACGTCAATTTTGTTTGGGAGGCACGTCGCACGACCGCGCAGTTGTCAGTTAAGGCGATGCAGTGCCGAATCGCAAAAAGTGCTCTGGTCTTTGGGCAGCCAAATGGTCTGGGGCTTAAATGGTTAATAGAGCCTAGATAAACTAGGTCCTATTATGGGGGAATTGGCGCTGTTCAAAAGTGTTCAACATATATTAAAATAAAAAGAATAATGCAAATCAATAAAAAATAAATAAATAAAGGTAAATACAAATCAATAAAAATAAAAATAAATACTCCAGGTAATATGAACCCAAACACACTGGTGTGCTATAAAGTGCAAAGTGCTGGAAAATATGTGATCTGAAATATATATAAAATAAATACAATTCATGAAAAATAAATAAATAAATAAATAACGGTGATATTAGCAACACCAAATAACGTCCTGTAAAAATGCTGAAAAATAAAACAAAGTCTTTCAAGTGAATCCGCAGCAAACCACAGTGAAAAAATGGCAAAGAAAATATAATAAAATGTGATATGAAAAATACTGTGTGTAAATATGATGATAAAAAATCTCTGTGTCCTGGAAAAAATGAATACAGTCTGTAAAAATCTATTGTACATCAATCCAAAAATAAAAATCCAAAAATGTTCTTAATGTGTGTCCATATAGTGTAGAAAAAAAGGACCCTTATAGTGTGAATCCGACAAACAAAATTTATTGTAAATACTAAAAACTAGTTTAAAAAACAGGAGCTCCAATTCTCCGCTGGCTAACTATAGCCGACTTCCGCATCAGCAGTGTGGTAGCGGCGTGCGTTCCACAGCCTGCCTACCAAAAACTGGAAGTTCAGAGAAAACAGAAAAGACGTATTGCGTACCACGTAGCCCCGCCTTACACGTTTCGTCACACGGACGTCATCTGATAAAAAATTATTCTTTTTATTTTAATATATGTTGAACACTTTTGAACAGCGCCAATTCCCCCATAATAGCACCTTTTTTGTCTGAACTTCACTGAGGTGATATTCTTTGCTGGGGGGCTGCAGTTCCTTTTTCCCTAAGCGCGGAATAATAATTGGCGTTTATATTTAGACAAACTAGGTGTTTTGACTTTTTAGAATTTTTTGGAGACCTTTTTTGGAATTCTGGGAGTATTGTTTATATGTTTGTTGTTTCTATGTATTATGCTCTCACAAATTCCGTATATCACGGCATTTGTATTCATTTATATTTCATTATAATACTGTTCCATTTATCTATAATCTCACTGTATAATATTGACCCCTGATTGAAGGTCAGTTCTGCGGTGTACATCAAATTATAGTTAAAAACTAGTTTATAGTTTGATTATTATTGATTTTTGACTTTTTGTCTAAATCCATAATTGCACACCTTTGTCATGAAGATCCTGCCAGTAATCGGCGCTCCAGGCGCACTGGAAAATGGCCACGAGCACTACCGCGCATGCACACGCAATCACGCTGGCGTCAGGCGGGCTATTTAAACCTGCCTGTCACACTCAATCCCGCTGTCTGCTCTACAGCGTTCTGTGTGCCAAACCTGATCTGATCTGAACCCTTCTGTTATCTGACCCGGCTTCCTGTTGAGACTATTCAGCTATCTGCCTGCATCTGACCCCCTTGGCTTGCCTGACCATTCTCCTGTTTAATCCCTGGTACCTCTGCTGTCCGCCCAATATCAGCCACCGGCTTGTTTGACCATTCCTCTGCCTGATACCAGTATCCAGTCTGTTACCTGCTGCTTATTCCTGGTTCCAGTCCAGCGCTCCAGTATCCAGTCTGTTACCTGCTGCTTGTTCCTGGTTCCAGTCCAGCGCTCCAGTATCCAGTCTGTTACCTGCTGCTTGTTCCTGGTTCCAGTCCAGCGCTCCAGTATCCAGTCTGTTACCTGCTGCTTGTTCCTGGTTCCAGTCCAGCACTCCAGTATCCAGTCTGTTACCTGCTGCTTGTTCCTGGTTCCAGTCCAGCACTCCAGTTCCTGCCTACTTTCCTGCTGTGGTTCCTGGTTTAGTCTGCATTCCAGTCTCCAGTCTTCTCTTCAGTTCCTGGTTCCAGAGGTTTCCACCACTCCTGAACTTCTGGTGACTGTTGATCCTGCCAGGCACCCATACCACTCCTTACTCCTGTGTCCTCTGTCTCCATTCCAGAGGAACGA
The DNA here is from genome assembly GCF_042186555.1 of Aquarana catesbeiana. Lineage (NCBI taxonomy): Eukaryota > Metazoa > Chordata > Amphibia > Anura > Ranidae > Aquarana > Aquarana catesbeiana. The sequence goes on along the minus strand of NC_133324.1, from coordinate 300,370,831 downwards.
GAGTGGGTGCCGTAGGGGAGGTCTCTCTCTGCACTTCAGGCTCAAAACCTACCAGGTACGTGACAACCTTGCTCAAAACAAGCGTTTGCAGTCCCGGTTTCTTATTGGATCCTATGTCCAATCTAGAGCTATGGGGTGGGCGGTGCTATTATGGCCCATTGCAGACTCCGAGCATGTATAGGGGAGGTTTATTTATTGCTTCTGTCAAGCTTGTTTTTGGAAAATGAGGCTTGATTTCCCTTTCCGGTTTGTGAGGCTTGGTCAGACATAACCTCGAGTGGCGTAGGATAACTCTAGTGCACGCATTGATGTAATTTCCGCTGCTGTCCAAAGTCATTCATTTCAAAGTGAGGCTTGAACCGCACGCTACCGCACCATTTTGGCCATGACAGGAAGTAAATATTAACACATCCAATTAACACCACAGAGCTGTATCTTGTTATGGGGGACATAATACTCTATTTAAACGCAGTGGCCACAGCGGACCAGCACCCCAGATGATGTCTTATTAGATGAAACACATCGGTAGGGGCTCTGCTGATGCCACTGCATCATATTTTATACCAAGCGCTTTTTTATCTTCACAAATGTGAGTGTTCCTTTTATACAATAAATACCCTTTTTTCTTAAATGGAATCACACTATGTGGCCCTTTTTCCTTATAACTACAACACACGGGAGAGATTATTCATCTGGCTCTCCGTCTCAATCCTGTTGGAGCGCTATGCTTTTGGAGTGTCATTGTGAGGGACAACTGGAGTTTATACCCCTAACCAAAGGTCGTGTGTGTTGAGGCCGTTATCCCCTGGTGTGTCACACCACAAGTCTGATTGACTCATTAGGCATTTGAGTTCAATCTTTTCGGTAAGCCTTTTACTTATTGGTGGTGGATCGTCTATCAGCAACTTTTCTGCACAACCCCATATTTGAAGTCACAATGATGTTTTACCCATCCACTTATGGACTCTGAATTACTTTTGAATTTTTGCTTCATTGTCATTATGTTCATTTGTTTTATTTTATTCACTTGACTGTGTATAAATTAGAGATATGTCACTCTAAGTATTACATTGAGTGCCGTGTCTCTTTAAGATTTGTTCCCACCAATTAGCCTTGCATATTGTGTACATTTAATTTGTATGCAATCACATTTATTTCATCACAAGTTTTTTTTACCATATAAGGGGTTCACATATAGGGGGTCGTTTACTAAGATGAATGCGCTGCGCTGGTTCATACCTTAATTGGTGCGCCAGATAAATCCTTAATTGAGTGTGTGAACCGGCGCACACACAGCAGTACCTGCCTGGGAGAATGTTTCCAGCGCAATGCCATCGCGCTAGTCCTTGGCGAGGTACATCTCGCGCTCGCTGCAATAGGAAAAACACATCTTCCTATTAAAGCAGCGTGAGAAAAATTGGCATGGGTTCCCCCTCCAGGGGCATACCAGACCCTTCGGTCTGGTATGGATTTTAAGGGGAACCCCCTACGCCTAAAAAAACGGCGTGGGGGTCCCCCCAAAATCCATGCCAGACCCTTATCTGAGCACGCAGCCTGGCCGGTCAGGAAAGGGGGTGGGGACAAGTGAGCGCCCCCCCTCCTGCACTGTACCAGGCCGTATGCCCTCAACATGGGGGATGGGTGCTTTGGGGAAGGGGGCGTGCTGTGGCCCCCCCACCCCAAAGCACCTTGTCCCCATGTTGATGAGGACAAAGGCCTCTTCCTGTCAACCCTGGTCATTGGTTGTCAGGGTCTGTGGGGGGCTTATCAGAATCCAGGAGCCCCCTTTAATAAGTCTCCAGATCCCGGCATTCCCACCCTATGTGAACGAGTATGGGGTACATGGTACCCCTACCCATTCACCTGGGGGAAAAAAGTGTCAAGAAAAAAACACACTAGACAGGTTTTTAAAGTAATTTATTAGGCAGCTCCGGGGGTCTTCTTCCGACTTTGGGGGTCTCTTCCACGCTCCCTGACCTCTTCTTTGCGCTCTCTGGCCTCTTCTCCCGGTGTCCGGTTCTTCTCCTGCTCTCCGGCCTCTTCTCCAGGCCTCCGGTTCTTCTCCCGCTCTCCGGTTCTTCTGCCGGGCTCCTCCACTATGTTCTGCTCTTTTGCCGCTCTTTTGCTAGCGGTGGCCCGTTCTTCCCCGTTCTCTTCTCCCACTGTCCGGTTCTTCTGTCGCTGTCCGGTTCTTTTCCGCTCTCCCTGCTAAATGAACGATCTTCTTCCAGCTCTTTTGCTAGCAGTGGCCTGGTCTTCTCCGTCGTCTTGTTCCCTCTTCTCTTCTTCCGATGTTGACGCAACGCTCTCTCCCACTGTAATGCCGTCTGTGAGGTGTGCGCCGACTTATATAGGCATGGGACGTGGTCACCGTGTGATGTCAATGGGTGACCCCGCCCATTATGACGTCACAGTCCCAGCATGCCCCGGGACTGTGCTGTCATAAAGGCGTGGTCACCCGGTGAACTGAACCGGACAGTGACAGAAGAACCGGACAGTGGGAGAAGACCAGGCCACCGCTAGCAAAAGAACTGGAAGAAGATAGCGGGGGGCAGAAGATACCGGAGAGTGGAAAAGAACCAGACAGCGACAGAAGAACCGGACAGCAGGAGAAGAGACAGAGAAGACCGGGCCACCGCTAGGAAAAGAGCGTCAAAAGAGCAGAAGATAGTGATACCCTAAAGAAACAGCTCCATTCACTCCAGTGAGGGCTTTCACGCTGGAGCAGTGCGCTAGCAGGATGGTAAGGCCCCTTCATACTGGGGAGGTGGGGGCATCTGTCATTTTAGCAGCGTTATTTGGCCGCTAGCAGGGTAGTTTTAACCCCCCCATGAGGCAGTTTTAACCCCCCGCTAGTGGGCGAAAAGGGGTTAAGTCCGCCCGCAAAATGCCGCTGGTATCACAGCGCTGCCCCATTGATTTCAATGGGGAGCAGCGGTGAGTTCACCACTCCAAAGAAGCTGCTGGCAGGACTTTTTGTTATGCCCTGCCAGTGCACCGCTCCAGTGGGAAAGCCCTCACTGGAGTGAATGGAGCCACTTCTTTAGGGCGTTTTTCAGGCGCTATTTTTAGCGTGTAGCACCTGAAAAATGCCCCAGTGTGAAAGGGGTCTAAAAAAGTCCTGCTAGCAGCATCTTTGGAGCGGTGAAGGAGCGGTGTATAAACCGCTCCTGCCCATTGAAATCAATTGGACAGCACGGCTATACTGCTAGAAAAATGCCGCTGAGGCGGCATTTTGCAGGTGGATTTAACCCCTTTTTGGCTGGGTTAAAACCGCTAGAGGCCAAATACCACCGCTAAAACGACCGTAAAGCGGCGCTAAAAATAGTGCCATTTTACCGCCTAAGGCCCCTTTTACACGGACGGACCATTCAGGTGCGATCTGAACGGACACTCCATAGACCTCTATGGAGGGTCGAATGTCAGTGGTGACATGTCCGCTGACATCCGACCCACTCTAATCTGAAAAAGTGTAACGAAGGAAAAACCTATTTTTCCATCCGTCATTGGATCGGGTGACGACGGACTCTACGGTTCGTCATGATCCGATCCCCCATAGAAGAGAGTGGCACTCTGACAGGTCCATCCCTGCACAGTGTGCAGAGACAGACCTGTCATCTGCCTGCACAGTGGGGATCGACGGAGCGATCCCCCGCTGAGCAGAGCGGATTCCGTACACGGACACATCCGTGTGAAAGAGCCCTAAGGCCAACACCCTTTGTACAAAAATCCACAGGAATTTTGGACAAAGTCCCATCATGTGTATGAGGCTTAAACACCAGAAATTCAAGTTTTCATATCTTTAAAGGTCACCATACACTTGGCAATCAGTTAGAGCTTCCATAAATTAGATTCAGTGCAAAAGCCTGTTTGATTTTCTACAAATAGAAGTAATTCTTACAGTGCATCTTCCTATTACCGTTTTAGTCTAATGCTCTCTTTCCACTATTTCAACCCCAAAGTTGCGTGATTTACAATGTGCTTTTTCGGCTTGTTTTCCACTATTGCGAATTGTCATGCCACTTTGGACTGAAAAGTTGCATCACAAGTTCTACCCCATGATTTACAATGAGCATCATTCATATATGTGTGTGACTTCAAGTTGCAGCAACTTCAAAGTAGTCCCTGCACTACTTTGGTCCCACTTTGATGCGACTTGAGGTCCTTTGAACGTAAGTGTCAATGATCAGACATTAATTAAAGATAGGTTTATGTTCTATCAATTGACTATATTGGTGTTAGTTTTGACCATGTTGATATCAGGTGTGAGAATCTGGATAAAAGCGAATGGGGTTATGAAAATGGGGTGGGGGAGGGGTGTTGGGTATCAAATGGATTATGAAGGTTATGTAAGGAATTTTTCTGTGTCATTCCGCAGTGTAATGACGTGTGTGATGAGGGTCCGGATAAAGAAGGAGGGGGGAAGGGAATGGGGAGTTGGGGGGGAATGGGGTTCCTCTATTTCCCTGCCACAGCTCCTGTGTTCCTTTCAAGTCAGGACCCTTTTGTAGTCATCTGTGGTGACGAAATGCAACCAGCATGACCATGTTTTGGTAAACTTGGCGGGTGTGTCTTTCGCTTGATGTATGAGCTCCTCCTTTTCCGCAGTTTTTTGTATACGCTTAAACCAGTCTGGTGGAATGGTGAAGGAGGAACTGCGCTGGTGTGCATTCAAGTGTGTAGGTGGTTATTTGGTTTGTAAACCTGTGGACCTCTTTCCAGAAGGGCTGGAGTTTAGAACAAGTCCATCAGATATGTATAAGTGAGCCTATCTCTGTCTTGCATCTCTAGCATTGCTGGGAAAGAGATGGGTAGAAATGGTGTAGCTTAAGGGGGGTTCTGTACCACCTGGAGAATACCTTGAATGCATTCTCCTGTACATGTACGTTTATTGTTCCCTTATGTATGTGTGTGTATATGTTGTCCCATTCTAGATCTGTAAGATCAATTGAGAGTTCCTGTCCCATTTTTTGTTGGTCCAGTGTAGTTTGGGATTTTGGCCTGAGAATAGCAAGGTGTAGGTAAGAGAAATTAGGTGGTTTTAGGGCTCCTCTTTTAAGCATAAGGATTCGAAGGTGGTGGTACGTCTAGATCTATCAGGTCGGGGCTTAGGTTTGTCAAAGAAATGTCTAATTTGTACATATGTCCAGAAGGGGAATGAATCTGTGGTCGTTTTGGCAGCAAGTTCTGACTGAGAGAAAAGGCAACCTTCTTCGAAGAACTGTTCTGCTCAGATGTTTGGGTAGGGCCAACCATCTGCTAAAAAGGAAGTATGTGTTCCTGGGGTGAAATCTGGATTTTGTGTAAGTGGTGTCATCAGACCCAGAATTGAAGAGATTTTGTGTTCGTTGCATGCATTCCGAAAGGAGAGCAGTGTTGGGTTAATGAGTGGGTGGAGCTTACAACCTGGGGGGGTGTTGTGGGATGATCCAGGGGAGTTGAGCTAATGGAAGAGGTGATATTGATTGTTCTAGCTGGATCCAATCTTTATGTTTGGTATGTATGTTCCAGTCTATGATCCTAGCAAGGTGGCTTGCTTGTTGTTATTTTCGTATATCCAGTAGACCTATTCCTCCCTTGAGTTTGGGAGAGGTGATCCTCAAGTATCTTAGGTTCGGTTTTAGTTTGCCCCACACAAATTTTATGCATGTTGTTTGATAGGTTGAAAAAAAGGCAGGTGGAATCTTGATTGGGATTGTCTGTAGAAGGTACAGTATTCTGGGCAGGATATTCATTTTAATGATGGCGGCCCTACCAAACCAGGAAAAGAGCCCTGATGCCTATTTTTTTAAGTCTCTTATTATGGTTTGTAGTAGTGGTAAGTGGTTTAGGGAGTACAGGTCAGATAGAGAGTTTGGGAGTTGTATGCCTAGGTAGGTGATTGCGTGATCGTTCCAAGTAAACGGAATAGTTGTTTGGCTTTGCTTACATGTTTCGGAAGGTAATGTAATGTTTAAGGCTAGGGATGAGCCGAACACCCCCCTGTTCGGTTCGCACCAGAACATGCGAACAGGAAAAAAGTTCGTACGAACACGCGAACACCGTTAAAGTCTATGGGACACGAACATGAATAATAAAAAGTGCTAATTTTAAAGGCTTATATGCAAGTTATTGTCATAAAAAGTGTTTGGGGACCTGAGTCCTGCCCCAGGGGACATGGATCAATGCAAAAAAAAGTTTTAAAAATGTCTGTTTTTTCAGGAGCAGTGATTTTAATAATGCTTAAAGTCAAACAATAAAAGTGAAATATCCCTTTAAATTTCATAGCTGGGGGGTGTCTATAGTATGCCTGTAAAGGGGCGCATGTTTCCCGTGTTTAGAACAGTCTGACAGCAAAATGACATTTCGAAGGAAAAAACCCATTTAAAACTACTCGCGGCTATTGCATTGCCGACAATACACATAGAAGTTCATTGATAAAAACGGCATGGGAATTCCCCACAGGGAAACCCCGAACCAAAATTTAAAAAAAAAATGACGTAGGAGTCCCCCTAAATTCCATACCAGACCCTTTAGGTCTGGTATGGATATTAAGGGGAACCCCGGCCAAAATTTAAAAAAAAAATGACGTGGGGTTCCCCCTAAATTCCATACCAGACCCTTCAGGTCTGGTATGGATTTTAAGGGGAACCCCGCGCCAAAAAAAAAAAAAAAACGGCGTGGGGTCCCCCCAAGAATCCATACCAGACCCTTATCCGAGCATGCAACCTGGCAGGCCGCAGGAAAAGAGGAGGGGATGAGAGTGCGGCCCCCCCCTCCTGAACCGTACCAGGCCACATGCCCTTAACATTGGGAGGGTGCTTTGGGGTAGCCCCCAAAACACCTTGTCCCCATGTTGATGAGGACAAGGGCCTCATCCCCACAACCCTGGCCAGTGGTTGTGGGGGTCTGCAGGCGGGGGGCTTATCGGAATCTGGAAGCCCCCTTTAACAAGGGGACCCCCAGATTCCGGCCCCCCCTGTGTGAAATGGTAAGGGGGTACTTACCCCTACCATTTCACTAAAAAACTGTCAAAAATGTTAAAAATGACAAGAGACAGTTTTTGACAATTCCTTTATTTAAATGCTTCTTCTTTCTTCTATCTTCCTTCATCTTCTTCTTCTGGTTCTTCTGGCTCTTCTGGTTCTTCCTCCGGCATTCTCGTCCAGCATCTCCTCCGCGGCGTCTTTTATCTTCTTCTCCTCGGGCCGCTCCGCACGCATGGCATGGGGGGAGGCTCCCGCTCTTCTCTTCATCTTCTTCTTCATCTTCTTCTCTTCTTCCTTCTTCTCTTCTTCATTTTCTTCTCCGGGCTGCTCCGCACCCATGCTGGCATGGAGGGAGGCTCCCGCTGTGTGACGGCGTCTCTTCGTCTGACGGTTCTTAAATAACGGGGGCGGGGCCACCCGGTGACCCCGCCCCCCTCTGACGCACGGGACTTCCCTGGGACGTCACGGGGAATGCCACAGGGAAGTCCCGTCATGTCCTGTGCGTCAGAGGGGGGTGGGGTCACCGGGTGGCCCCGCCCCAGTTATTTAAAAACCGTCAGATGAGGAGACGCCATCACACAGCGGGAGCCTCCCTCCATGCCAGCATGGGTGCGGAGCGGCCCGGAGAAGAAAATGAAGATGAGAAGAAGAGAAGAAGAAGAAGATGAAGAGAAGAGTGGGAGCCTCCCCCCATGCCATGGGTGCGGAGCGGCCCGAGTAGAAGAAGATAGAAGACGCCGCGGAGGAGATGCTGGACGAGAATGCTGGAGGAAGAACCAGAAGAACCAGAAGATGAAGGAAGATAGAAGAAAGAAGAAAGAAGAAGCATTTAAATAAAGGAATTGTCAAAAACTGTCTCTTGTCATTTTTAACATTTTTGACAGTTTTTTAGTGAAATGGTAGGGGTAAGTACCCCCTTACCATTTCACACGGGGGGGGCGGGATCTGGGGGTCCCCTTGTTAAAGGGGGCTTCCAGATTCCGATAAGCCCCCCACCCGCAGACCCCCACAACCACCGGCCAGGGTTGTGGGGATGAGGCCCTTGTCCTCATCAACATGGGGACAAGGTGTTTTGGGGGGCTACCCCAAAGCACCCTCCCAATGTTGAGGGCATGTGGCCTGGTATGGTTCAGGAGGGGGGCCGCACTCTCGTCCCCCCCTCTTTTCCTGCAGCCTGCCAGGTTGTGTGCTTGGATAAGGGTCTGGTATGGATTTTTGGGGGGACCCCACGCCATTTTTTTTTTTTTGGCGTGGGGTTCCCCTTAAAATCCATACCAGACCTGAAGGGTCTGGTATGGAATTTAGGGGGAACCCCACGTCATTTTTTTTTTTAAATTTTGGTTCGGGGTTGCCCTGTGGGGAATTCCCATTACGTTTTTATCAATGAACTTCTATGTGTATTGTCGGCAATGCAATAGCCGCGGGTAGTTTTAAATGGGTTTTTTCCTTCAAAATGTCATTTTGCTGTCAGACTGTTCTAAACACGGGAAACATGCGCCCCTTTACAGGCATACTATAGACACCCCCCAGCTACGAAATTTAAAGGGATATTACACTTTTATTGTTTGACTTTAAGCATTATTAAAATCACTGCTCCTGAAAAAATGGCCCTTTTTAAAACTTTTTTTTGCATTGATCCATGTCCCCTGGGGCAGGACCCAGGTCCCCAAACACTTTTTATGACAATAACTTGCATATAAGCCTTTAAAATTAGCACTTTTGATTTCTCCCATAGACTTTTAAAGTGTGTTCCGCGGCATTCAAATTTGCCGCGAACACCCCAAATTGTTCGCTGTTCGGCGAATATGTGAACAGCCAATGTTCGAGTCGAACATGAGTTCAACTCGAACTCGAAGCTCATCCCTATTTAAGGCACCGGATTTCATAAAATTAATTTGTAGGTTGGTTAGGGTCTTGAAAGTGTTGAAATCTTTGAGCAGGTTCGGGAGTGTTGTGAGTGGTTCAGTGAGAAAAAGGAGAATGTCATCCGCAAAGGCTGCTAGTTTGTAAGTGCGTTGTTTAATATCTATGCCCTTAACATCTGGGTTAGCTCTGAGACGTCTCAGAAGTGGTTCAAGGGTGAGGATGAAGATTAGAGGGGAAAGGGGCAGCCCTGGCGCATTCCGTTTGAGATAGAGAAGGCATCTGACAGGTGGCCATTTACTTGGACTCTAGCGGTGGGGTTAGAATAAAGCGCTGGTATGAAGTTTAGCATTTTGGTAGGGAGGCCAATGGCCCTTAAAGCTTCTGTCATGTAGTCCCAGGCCACTCTGTCGAATGCCTTCTCTGCATCGAGGGGAAGTAGGAATCCCTGGTGTTGGGTGGATGTAAGCCAGTGGTGAACTTTAATGGCTTTTAGAGTATTATCTCTCGCTTCTATGCCCGGGATGAAGCCAACTTGGTCGAGATGGACTAGTTGGAGGAGGAAGGGGAGAAGCCAGTTCACTAACGTTTTGGCGTACCATTTGAGATTTACATTGAGTAGTGAGATGGGTCTGTAACTAGAGACCACTGCTGGGTCCTTACCTGGCTTCGGGATTACTGCAATGTGGGCATTTAGTAGATCTTGCGGGGGTTCAGAGGGAGTCGCGGATGAGTTAATGGACGACAGGAAAAAGGGGGTGAGGATACCAGCATAGGTTTTGTAGTATCCTACGGTCAGACCATCGGTTCCGGGACTTTTGCCCGTTTTCATTTGTTTCAATGCTAGGTCAACTTCTTCTCTTTTCAAAGGGGTATCTATATCTTGTGCTATGGATTCAGAAATTGGAGTTGGGCTATATTGTTGCAGGAAAGCAATGATCATTTGTTTCCTTGTGTTCTCATCTGTGGGTGGGTCTGTTGGGGGGAGGTTGTAAAGTTTAGAATAGTATTTGACGAACTGTCTGGCTATGTCTGGGGTTGAGTTCATTTTCTGTCCCATTGCATCTGTGATTGAATGTATCGTCGTGGAAACTCTTTTGGTTTGTAGAGCTCTTGCAAGCATTTTACTGGCTTTATTGCCATATTCATAGAATGTTTTCTGAGATAGGATATATTTGCGATGGATTTGTTTTCCCAGAAGGTCTAACAGCTTATTTCTGGCTTGAATAAGGTCAGTTAAAGTGTCTAGAGCTTGCGTATGCTTGTGCGCTCTTTCTAGCCTCTGGATCCGATCAGTGAGTTCTGTGTAGTGTTGTCATCTTTCACGGTTTCGTTAGGCGGCCACTGCAATAAGGAAACCACGGATCACACATTTGTGGGCTTCCCAATTAATGAGTGGAGAGGTGTCGGGGGGTTTGTTCTCTAGGAAGTATTGTTTGATATGTTGTTCAACCTCTGCTGCGATATTGGGAGGGGTCTAGTTTCCACATCTGCGAGCGGGGGGAGAGTATCAGGGAACGTCAATGTCATGGAGATGGGGTGGTGATCCGATAGGAACATAGGGTCTATGGACGTGTGGTTGAGCATGGACAAATCTTTTTGTGACATGAGTAGATAATCTATTCTGGAGTACCTGCGGTGCCAAATAGAAAGTAAAATCTTTGCTATTGGGGTTTAAGGTACGCCAGGTGTCGTGGAGTAACCGATTTTGAAGGTGGGATTTAATTGTTCATAGGGCGGCATAAGGAAGAAAGTATGTGCCAGATGAGGTGTCCTGAATAGGGTTGAGCAGGACATTAAAGTCTCCTCCCAGTATAAGAATGCCTTCCTGAAAGGTGGTTAGCGAGTCAGTGATGGTACGGAAGAAGGATACTTGGCCGATGTTTGGGGCGTAGATGTCAGCTAGCATGATTTTTTAGGTACGACCCTTTCAGAAAAAGGTATCTGCCGTCCTTGTCTATTATTGCATTGGTAGGTTGAAAAGGGCAGCATTTTGCTATAAGTATAGAGACCCCTTTAGATTTGGACAACGGGTTGGTTGCATGATACACCGTTGGGAAATGGTGGTTTTGTAGTTTCGGTGTGGAGTCGGTGCGGAAATGTGTTTCTTGTAGGAAGATAATGTCAGCTTTGCTTCGTTGCATGGTCAGGAGAAGTTGGGATCATCTTTCTGGTTTGTTAAGTCCTCTGGCATTAAGTGAGACAATCTTAAGCGGGGGTGTGGCTGTAGTAGACAGTGAAGAGCTCATCCTAAAAACTTATCTGTGAGTCCTTCTGGTTGTAAAGTGAGGAATGTTTCAGGAGCCGTGGCAGGGAGGTGGATAGGGAGGGGCTGGGGGTCTGAATTCAAGTAGTGTGTGTTGTTTATATGGGATTAGAAGAAAATGGAGTGCGTGGGGCAGTGCGTTGGGGGTAGAAGAAGAGGTTAAAGGAGGGGTGTTCCGGTGGCAGGTGGTAATTCGCTCACCTGTCCAGGTGGGCGGGTGCCACAGATGTGGGTGTTCCAGAAAAAATCAGTGGCATGTGATATAAGTGATAAAGTGCGAAAAACAGTAGCTATATATTGCCACTGTGTGGGAGTTGGCTTGTCGAAAGAGAAGGGTAAAACAAGTTATTCAGTATGGTCTATCATACCTCTAGCCTTAGCGTGCAAAAGTGTGAGCGAGTGGGGAGTATGTTTAGCAAGCGGACGTGCGGGTTGCTAGGAGTGAGGCAGTGGGCTCGTGCATTAAGTGTCAATGTGTAGGGAATAATTACGCTAGGGCATGTCTCCACTTTGCACTGTGGGTGAGGTCATTGTGGGGGGTGGCAGCTATGTTATTTCTGGGTTGTCTGAATGAGTCTTTGTGGTATGTGTATTACAAAACATAAGCTAACTGGAAAATGAACAAATAACATGTAACATTGAACATTGTCAGGTCCATGGCTGGAGTGCATCCTATGTAGATGAGGTACTGCCGAAGAGGAGAAGAAAGAAAAAAGAAAAGGCCCTTTCTCCCTTCTCTTTCCTCTTCCTTCCCCCCTTTTGTTTTAAGATTGCCACTCAGCAGCATGATAACAAGATCTCGAGAACAGAACAGGAGATAGCGCTTATGGAACTGAAACCAAGGAGGGAATTCAAAAGTGTCTTGGAGAGGCTTAAAGGACAAGTGATCAGCTTCAACTGGGGACTTCTGATTATTAGTTATAAAGTGTGGATCACAGCAGGTATTGCCTCGATAGTTGTGTATAGAGGCGTTGTGGGCAGGTATATTCCCTAATGGGGGGGGACGTAATGTTATCAATCGATCCTGATATGTATTAGGCATCGTGTACATCACTCATGAGTGGCCGTGCAGTGTCATATAATATGAGACGTCACTAGTTGGTGATGTGAGGTGGGTTATTAATTTAATCGATAGTTAGTAAAGCTCTGGGCTCTAATCTCGGCTAGGCAGATAAAACAAATAATGGTGTGTGGGGAAAGCAGAAAAATATGGCCTGTTCACAACATGTAACACACAGCATCAGATCTAATCAGGAGTATAAAATGTTCATATCGGAAGAGCCATAACTAATTACCTATATTGATGACTACGGATGGAGAGAGTTGGAGCATAGGTATCAGCAGATCATAAAGCACAGTGTTCTAGGGTAGGTCAGTTCGATCTTGCAGCAGCGGTCGTGAAGTTCGTAGATGGAATCATGAGTAGGCTTTTTTACCGTGTCTCTGTGATCTATCATGGGTGGAAGCAGGCGTAAATCGTTGGAGCCGTGAGTTGGGAGACAGAGTCCAAGGGGCTCGGACTGTCCGGGAGATGGTGAATGATCCTTTTGTGGATTTCCTAAGACCTGTAGGGGGATCGGTCCTTGTAGTGCTGCTGCTGGAGTCATGTTGTAGTAAGGCGTGTCATTGCTTAAGGGTCTCATGTTGATCTGCAAGTTGGCGGTGCAGGAAAAGTCGGAGGCTGTGTTGGTTTGTGTGTGCCGGTTAGAAATGTATTGTCATGTGCAGCCTGTCACCAAGGTTAATTTTGGTGCGAATTGTTGGAGGGTAGTACCTGCTGTGTGTTAGGTCAGTAAGAGTGGCAATAAGCACTGCTGTGTCCTCTGTGTATGGCTGGAAGGGGCTATGGCATCAGAGTGTGCAGTTTCTCATTATAGTGAATGGATGATTTGCGGTGTTCCCTTAGAGAAAAACTGACGGGTAAGACAGGGTCAGGGGCAAAAGCGAGTGTACTCATCTGGGTGTCCTGGGCGTCTTCTGTGAGATATGTTTCAGTAGTCGCGGCGTGCCCTGCGAGGCAGGGGGGCAGTCATGGGGCTCGTGGGTTGGTGCCGAGACAAGGCAGTTGAGCTGGGTCTGGTTGCCGATGGGGATCGTTGCCTCCGGAATCTCGTGTCCTGAGCCTCCATCGGTTCTTCTCTAGATAGGTGGTCAGGATCGGAGATGTTATAATCGGCATACCAGTTTGGGACATCAACATATGGAATGCTTAGGGTTTGGCAGAAAGCATCCAGCTCTTCAGGGACTCTTAGTAAGGCGGAGTGGCCTTGATGAGTAGCCTGGAGGCTGAACGGGAACTTCTAGCGGTTTCAGATTCCTTTGTTCCATAGGACCTCCAGCAGCGAACGCAGGTCTTTATGGTGTCTGAGCGTGATTGCCGAGAGGTCTTGGTAGATGTGTATTGTGCGTCCTTCAAAGTTCAATTACGTTTTATCACGGGCCTTCTTGAGGATGTCTTCTTTGAGAGCAAAATCATTTATGTAGCAGATGATATCTCTTGGGGGGTCTGTGTCCCTGCCTCGCGGCCTAAAGGCCCTGTGTATGCACTCCATTGCAATAGGCATGAGGCGTGGCTGGTCAAGGAGGCGATTGAACAGATCCGTGACAGCAGGAAGAATCTGGTCGTTGTCAACAGATTCGGGGAAGCCCCTCACCCTCAGATTATGTCGTCTTCCTCTAAGATCTCGGAGCTGCATGGTGTGCGTATCTACCTTGTGGTGGACTCTCCGTATTGCGGTCTGCTGTTGTGCCGCCGTATGTTCCACTCTCTGCACTCTCCCTGCTATGGCCTGGATTTCATGACGAAGGTCTGTGATGGCCGCGAACAGTGTGTCCTTAATGTCGGTTGCTACCACTTGGAGGTCATTCAGGCTCGGCTGCTGGAGTGAAGGTTGGTTGTTCTCCACAGGAGTGGGAGGCTGGTCCGTGGGAGTTAGTGTTATCCCTGTAGGGCCGTGAGCAGGCGATGAGGTGGGAGAAGGGGCCACCATGTTGGCTCTCTGAGTCCGGAATATCTCTGGGATATTTTGGCTAATGCGGCCGCTGAATTCTCTCGGAGAGCGGGATCTGGTCGCAGAGGGTCCGCGGGATGAGGTCCCCATAATGGGTGGCAGAATTTCAGCTGTAATCCCCGATATTGGCTTAGTATAGGCTATGGTCTGACGGAGCTCGAGGGTTAAGCGGACATCTTCTCTCAAGGCGAACCACACCCCTATTGTTAGGTTTTTACTCTCACTTCCTGTTTGGCTATATGACAGGAAGTGAAGCCAATTTTAAGAAAAGGGACACAAAGCCCAACCAAAAAAAAAAATCTTGATTTCCCCCAAATGTCCACAATTAGAATAGGATCGTCTTGGGATTGATTTTAGTTCAGTGCTCTAAATCAGTGCTTTTCAATCCTGTCCTCAAGTACCCCCCGAACAGGCCATGTTTGCAGGTTTTCCTTCATCTTGCACAGGTGCTTTAAATCAAAGTCAAGGACTTTGTATTTTGGACAGCTATTTTAGATAAGATACATTTCCTAAACATGTCCTGTCGGGGGGGTACTTGAGGACTGAGGCTGAAAACCAATGCTCAAAAAGAAAATTGAATACTTACCACTCTGAAATGTTACTTTCCTGGTCACTATCCATGGCAGCATACACACAATCCATGCATGTGCTACCATGACGGCACCAGGAAAGTAACTTAAAACTTAAAAAAAAAAAAAAAAAAAGGGATTTGTCTAAGACATGCCAATCAGCCTAGTCAAGCTGCAGCTGGGAAATCCTTTGCATGAAAAGAACACACATAGAACATAAAAATCTGAAACAATTTAATTGGTCCAAAAAAAAAAAAAAACAGGACTTGGAAAAGAAGGAAAGCAAAATACACACATGTATGTTCATTTGAGACACTAACAGAATATGTTTGAGGTTTGACCCTTTTGCACTGTCAATTAACATGAGTTAAAAGGAGTGCACCCACAAATGGACATCTATTAAGGATTAAAACATTAGGCACAACATCTTGAGAAAGAATTTTAAAAACAATGCAGCAAAGACATTTAAATCAAAGTGAACAACGTAAAAACAACAAACATTGCCAACAAAAATAAGATTTCATGGCAAAATAAACACCACCCCAAAAAAATACAAACCAAAGTAACAAATAAATTGCATAAAAACACATCGGTTTTGCAACAACATAACAAAATACAAAGAGAAAATACATGTGTTAGAAACTCGATAAGGACACCCAAATGTACTCTCTTGTTTTTTTGTTTTTTTTCAATCCACTTCAGAAAACTCTCGAGAGACTATTCAGCTTGACGTTCATTCACTGTCTCCAACAAGGTCTTGCATCATCATGGAAGAGACTTAATTTTTAATCAACATTCTCCATTTTTTAAACTTTCAGATGCCTTCGGCATCCACACCCTTCTTTTTATCCAACACGAAAAAAAAGTATAGCTTGCTAAGCCATAATCCTATACATTGTTTACTGTCCAGCGAAACATTTTTATATACATACAAGTTGCATGCATCCCACAACACTTCCTTTAATGCACATAACACTAACCACAATGCTCTCTGTTTATCTTTTTCCAGTTTCCCCAAGCCATACATCATCATTTTCCACTCACTCACCTTCACTCCTGTTATTTCTTTCACCAGATCTTGACTCCTATTGATCACATCTTTCGCTACACCACACCCCCAGAACACATGCTCACTGTCTTCTACACCCCCACAATTCATTCTCGGACAAATATCAGACACATGCGAATCCGTCCTTTTCATAAATAGCCTCGTAGCTAGACATTCATGCAAACTCATCCATACTATCTGTCTCTGCACATTTGTCACCCCATATATACTCATTTTCTTCCATACTTCCCCAGCCACTGACGCATTAAGTCCCCTAAGGTTACACACATACTCCTTCTCTATCAACCACTTTCTCACCTTCACTTTATCTTTCTCCCCTTCTCTTAAATCTGCCAACTTAACCTCTACCCTAAACTTTTCCAATACCCAGTAGTCGCGTGCCACCACGTAAGCCACGGGTATCCTTGAATCCCTTCCCAACCACCCCCATCTCCTAAACAACCACCCACCTGAAAAAACTATCATCCTAGCACACACTCCACCATTCCTCAAAACTTTCACCACACAAAATCAATAATGTATTAACAAAAACACTCTCACATTCGGAAAACTCAACCCACCATTACATTCACGTCTACACACATATTCTCTCTTGACTCTTTCCATTTTTGACCCCCATAAAAGGTAAACAATAACTTATTAATTTTCCTCAATCTTATCTCCCCAGGAGGGAAGATATTACTTGTATACAAAATTAAAGGTAAGATTACTGTCGTGACTACTAAAACTTTCCCATAAATCGACAATTTTCTTAGACACCAAAACCTCAACTTCTTGGCTATCTTTTCTCCCACTTCATTCCAGCACACTTCCCCTTTCATTCCATAGTCAAACACAATACCCAAAATCCTCACTCCATCCTCAACCTTCCCAATCTGATCATCCACACATTCAACTTGTCTTCCATATACACCCAAACTACACTTATTCCAATTCACACTCATTCCCGCACATACACAAAAAATTGACAAAAGTAACTTCACCCTTCTTACGCCCACCACCGACTGACACACTGCCACCACGTCATCCATATAACCTAAACATTTCACAATTTTCCCCACACTCCCAGGCACCAAAAAGCCCCTCACCACCTTATCCCTCTGTATCATCCTTAACAGTGGATCAATAAAACAAATAAAGAGAATAGGGGACAGGGGGCACCCCTGTCTCACTCCAGATTTAACCAAAAAAGCCCGCCCCAAACTCCCATTAACCAGAACCAGACTACTGATCCCCCAATACAACCCTTTTATTACATTAATGAGCAGCTGTGGTATACCCATCCACTTCAAAACCTCCCACAAAAACCCATGATTTGCTTTATCGTATGCCTTCTCAAGGTCAAATGATGTCAAGATAATCAAACTATTCCTATCTTTACAAAAATTAATTATATCCCTAACTAAAATTAAATTCTCCGAGCTCATTCGACCCAGCACTGCACAGGCCTGCGTCTTGCTAACCATCCTACCAATGACCTTAGATAATCTCCTTGCCACCATTTTTGCAAAGACCTTGTAGTCTGAATTTAGTAAGGAGATAGGCCTCCAATTTCGAATATCCATCTTATCCCCCTTCTTATAAATTAATACCACTACCCCCTCTCTATAGATTCGGATATAATGCCTTCCCTCATCATGTAACTAAATACCTTAACCACATCCAGCTTAATAATATCCCAAAACAATTTAAAAAACTCACTTGGTAAGCCATCCCCTCCTGGGGTTTTATTAGCCCCCATGCTTGCCACAGCTTCCCACACCTCCTCCTCATTCACTGCTTTCTGCAAAAAAACCTTATCATCCTCATCTAAATTATCCTCTACCATATCAAACATTCTAGTATCTGACTCATCAACACACACTCCCTCATACAATCCTTCATAAAATGTAGTCACGCATTCCAGCAAATTCTTTCCCTTACATTCCCTCCCTTCTTCATCATACACACCCTCAAACACTCCTTTTTCCTTACAAACCTTCTTGAAAAAAAATCTAGAACAATTTTCATCCTGCTCCAGGTGTTTAACTCTCGCTTGAAAAAGAATTTGTTTTCCTCTTTCAGTTAATACCTCTTTAATTCCTCTTCCTAACATGGTCTATTTCATCGGCCATGTCATAGCCCATATTTCTAAATGAATATAATGTAGCCAACCTGACTTGTAACCGAGAATATCTCCTTTTCTCACTGCTACTTTTATCCCTACTCTTTTTTTGAAAAAATAATTTAATTTTCCTTTTGTCCCAATCCCACCACCCCAAAATATTACTAAAATCTTTTTTCCTATTAACCCATCTACTATATACCTTACTAAAATGGGCTTTGACATGCTCGTCCTGCAACAATAAACTATTTAACCTCCATACCCCTAAACCAAACCAAACTTAATACTATCTCCCATACTCAAATCAACATACACTGCCACATGGTCTGAAAAAATTACCGGCCTGTGTTTAACATTAGCACATTTGAACGCATCAGAAAACAAACTCAGAAAAAAAAGTGAAATATGGATCCACCAAACCCAGAACAGTTTGAGCATCATTGAGATGCAAGTCCTGAATTACCCCATTCAGCATAGTGCTACCTACATCTAACTTATGCCGCGTACACACGGTCGGACTTTCCGGCATACTTGGTCCGGCGGACCAGAGTGTGCCGGACAATCCGCCCGTGTGTGGGCGGCGGCGGACTTTTCCGGCGGACTTTTTCCCAAAAGCCCGCCGGACCAAGATTTGAAACATGTTTTAAATCTTTCCGTCGGACTCAGTTTCGGGCGGAAAGTCCGCTCGTGTGTGTGCTGGTCCGATGGAAAGCCCGCTCGTGTGTAGGCTGGTCCGACAGACCAAATACGACACGAGGGCATGGTATTGCATCTCGCGCTCGCTGCAATAGGAAAAACAAATCTTCCTATTGCGGCGAGCGCGGGGCATACCAGGCCCTTAGGTCTGGTATGGATTATAAAGGGGAACCCCGCTACGCCGAAAAAACGGCGTGGGGCCCCCCTAAAATCCATACCAGACCCCGATCCGAGCACGCAGCCTGGCCGGTCAGGAAAGGGGGTGGGGACGAGCGAGCGCCCCCCCCCTCCTGAACCGTACCAGGCCGCATGCCCTCAACATGGGGGGTGGGTGCTTTGGGGGAGGGGGGCGCCCTGCGCCCCCCCCCAAAGCACCTTGTCCCCATGTTGATGAGGACAAGGGCCTCTTCCCGACAACCCTGGCCGTTGGTTGTCGGGGTCTGCGGGCGGGGGCTTATCGGAATCTGGGAGCCCCCTTTAATAAGGGGGCCCCCAGATCCCGGCCCCCCACCCTATGTAAATGAGTATGGGGTACATGGTACCCCTACCCATTTACCTAGGAAAAAAGTGTAAGTAATAAAACACACCACACAGGTTTTTAAAATATTTTATTAAACAGCTCCGGGGGGGGATCTTCCTCCGGCTTCGGGGGTCTTCTTCCGGCTTCGGGGGTCCCTCCGCTTCATCTTCTCCCGGCGTCCGGTTGGTTCTTCTCCGCTCTCCGGCCTCTTCTCCCGGTGTCGCAGGTCTTCGGCCGGCCCCTCCGCTCTCTTCATGTAGCTCTATTGCGAGCGGAGGTCCGGACTTCTGGGCTTCTTGGCTTCTTGGCTTCTTGGCTTCTTGGCTTGGCTTGGCTTCTCTTCTCTTCCCCCAGATGTTGACACGACGCTCTCTCCGGCTGGACTGGTGTCTGAGGGCTGCGTTGTGACTTATATAGGCGGAGACCCCGCCCCCATATGAGGTCACAGTCCTTGGGCATGCTGGGACTGTGACGTTTTAGGGGGCGTGGTCGACCACGCCCCCTAAAACGTCACAGTCCCAGCATGCCCAAGGACTGTGACCTCATATGGGGGCGGGGTCTCCGCCTATATAAGTCACAACGCAGCCCTCAGACACCAGTCCAGCCGGAGAGAGCGTCGTGTCAACATCTGGGGGAAGAGAAGAGAAGCCAAGCCAAGCCAAGAAGCCAAGAAGCCAAGAAGCCCAGAAGTCCGGACCTCCGCTCGCAATAGAGCTACATGAAGAGAGCGGAGGGGCCGGCCGAAGACCTGCGACACCGGGAGAAGAGGCCGGAGAGCGGAGAAGAACCAACCGGACGCCGGGAGAAGATGAAGCGGAGGGACCCCCGAAGCCGGAAGAAGACCCCCGAAGCCGGAGGAAGATCCCCCCCCCGGAGCTGTTTAATAAAATATTTTAAAAACCTGTGTGGTGTGTTTTATTACTTACACTTTTTTCCTAGGTAAATGGGTAGGGGTACCATGTACCCCATACTCATTTACATAGGGTGGGGGGCCGGGATCTGGGGGCCCCCTTATTAAAGGGGGCTCCCAGATTCCGATAAGCCCCCGCCCGCAGACCCCGACAACCAACGGCCAGGGTTGTCGGGAAGAGGCCCTTGTCCTCATCAACATGGGGACAAGGTGCTTTGGGGGGGGGCGCAGGGCGCCCCCCTCCCCCAAAGCACCCACCCCCCATGTTGAGGGCATGCGGCCTGGTACGGTTCAGGAGGGGGGGGGCGCTCGCTCGTCCCCACCCCCTTTCCTGACCGGCCAGGCTGCGTGCTCGGATCGGGGTCTGGTATGGATTTTAGGGGGGACCCCACGCCGTTTTTTCGGCGTAGGGGTTCCCCTTTATAATCCATACCAGACCTAAGGGCCTGGTATGCCCCGCGACGGGGCTCGCAAGGTGTCAATCTAGCCGATAAAAGCGGCAAGATTGACATCCTTTTCTAGTCCCGTTGCACCTGAGTCACGTTCAAAATGAACGGACTTGTCCGTGTGTGGGCAAGTCCGTTCATTCTGAAAGTCCGCCGGAACTCCGGCGAAAGTCCATCGGAAAGAAGGGCGGACTTAGCCCGCCGGAAAATCCCGGCGTGTGTGGGCAAGTCCGTTCGTTTTAAAGTCCGGCGCACCTGGCGGACAAAGTCCGTTGGAAAGTGTGCCGGACCAAGTAGGATAGAAAGTCCGACCGTGTGTACGCGGCATTAGTCTCCGCTACTCCTATCCGATCTTTCACAAATCGGATCGTATTTAAATCACCCATGATCACACTAGGTCTCCTTCCCACTGCATGTAACTTCAAAACTTCAAAAAACTCAAGACGTTTCTGGCTGTTCACAGGAGCATATAAATTAAAAAGCCTAAACTTCTGGTTAAACAAAATTAAATCTGCCATAATTAATCTTCCTGGCACTAACACAACATGAGACATAATGTGAATATTCCTATTGTAATGATAATGCCTACCCCAGCATTCCTATTTTCCCCAACTGCCAACCATATGTAATCCACCACCCACTCCGGAGGCTTGGGCGGTCGATTAAAAAAACACTCCTGTAGACAGATGATGTCTCCTCCATTGACCTTCAAGTCCTCAAAAACGGCACACTGTCTAGCAGGACACCCAAAACCTCTCACATTGAGGGACACCAGCTTGATGCTCATTCACATGAAGATGTGCATCATTCACCCCCAGACCTATCACTTAAGCCAGAAAATTGACATACATACAAATTTTCTGGAGTCCCCGGACTTAATGCTGGTGATTCTACCTCCACTCCAACATCCCCCAGGACCTCAAAGGGTTACGTGTTTCAATTCCAGCTGTCTCTACTTTCAATTTCTTAGCCCTTCTCTTCTTAGGGCTCTCCAAAGCATCCACCTTGGTCTTAGCACCCAGTGTCTCCATCTTTTCCACCTCCTCTTCTTGGGCTTCCTGCACTTCTGGCTCCCACTGTAAGGCTGCTGCCAACTCCTCCATAGCCTCCTCCACTGCCCTCTCCACCTCTGCTCCACTCCCCGCTGTTAATGGCTCCACACTGGTGGGTGGCACTTCTACTCTTTCCTTCACTCTCTCCTCCACACCCTGGTGCCCACTTTCTTTCCCTTCCACCACCACCTCCTCTTCCTGTCTTTCAAGAGAGTCAGACAGTACCTGTGTGGACACTGGTCGTCCACTCTCAGCGGTGTGCCTGACAGCTTCAGCATAAGAGACATAGGCCCTTCTTACTTTTGGACAATTCTTCACTGTATGATCACGCTGTCCACATATATCACAGGCCTGCTTAATCAAGCGAGCCCCAGCCTCATGTCCCTCCTCCTCACAGTTGCGGCAGTGCATCTCCACATTACATTCATCTCTGGTATGCCCAAACTTATGACATCTTCTGCAGTATGTCGGTTGACCAGGGTAGTAGAGAAACCCTCTATTTCCTGCTATTGAAAAATTAGCTGGTGGATGCCGCATTCCACCAATCCCTTCAGAATCCACCTTCAGCTTGACGAAAAACTTTAATTAAAAATCCCCAGACGATTAGTCAGCCTGAAGCCTCCCTTCACTGCAGAGCAGTATCTCTTCAAAAAGGCCACTACCAAGGCAATGTCCGTGAAGGGGTTAAACAGGTGAACAACCAATGGTTTCTCCTCCATAGCATACAAGGGTTCCACTATGAAAGGCCTTATAGACTCATGGTTAGCTTTCTCCAATTCCTTACACTTCTAAATAACTCCCATGCAAAAATTGCTATGCACAAAAGAAACATCATAGTACCATGGTGCTGCATAGTCCTGGATACAATAGATGTGACGTGGTTCCACTGCAACTGATTTGTCCAGCAAATCCTGAACAAGGAACTCCAAACTCACTTTATGCAGATGACCAGGCGTAACCTGAAACTGCAGGGTGTTCTGAATCCCCTTTTGCTCCAATGAGCTCGGCAAAGAAAAATTCAGACCATCACACAATCTTGGCTCTTTTCAGGGCAAAGTAAAGAATGCTATCTGCAAGCTTTATATAACATAGGTTTGTGTGCTAATGAGGCAATTGCAAACACATGCACAGTCCATGAAACACACAAAATGCAAGTTCACCCAATGTAGAGAGAACTTCAATGTGGGTACACCTGTTAAGGATGTCCTTAAATTACTAACCCAAAAAACATACTCTGAGCATGCCCAGAAACATCTAAGTGCTGTTCACACACAAAAAGCACCAAAAAAACAAAGTCCCTGAGCATACCCAGACCAACCCAAATGCATTTCACACACCAAAAGGCACGGGAAAAAAATAAAGTCCCTGAGCATGCCCAGAACAACCCAAATGCAGCTAGCACAAAATAAGCCACCCCCTGTCCAAAATTAAGAACATCATCCAGCGTGCACCAAAATTACAGATGGGACAAAACACCCCTCAGTCCAGGGGGGCAACTAAAGAGCCTAACATGTGCATAAGTTATACAACAAATACCATTGCAGTCTAAGGGAACTGACTTGGTAATTTTACTAGTCCCCACTTGGCTGGCTTATCTTCTAGTTATTGGCCTTAAAATGGGTATGGGGGCCCAGGTCCCACCCTAAGAGACATATATCAATGTCACCAATTGGACAACCCCAAACATGAAACAAGGAGAAATGCCTTTAAATATGCCAAATTGCTTAAGGGCCAGTTCACACCAATGCAGTCCAGTGCAAATTTTAATGCATCAAAAATGCATGGAAAGTCGGTTATATGGTTTTCAATGGCATAGTTCACACCAGTGCTTGCAGTTCCAGTGCGTTCCAGTTCCAGAAAAAAAGTAGAACATGCTGCATTTTTTCTGCACTGGACTGTACTGGAAAACTGGAAAACGCATCAAAAACATGCTGGAATGCACCGAAACGCACCTAAATGCACCAAAAACGCACTGCAACACACTTGTCCTTATTTAAGGTTAATGCTCCACACACACAGTCGGACATTGATCGGACATTCCGACAACAAAATCCTAGGATTTTTTCCGACGGATGTTGGCTCAAACTTGTCTTGCATACACACGGTCACACAAAGTTGTCGGAAAATCCGATCATTCTGAACACGGTGACGTAAAACACATATGTCGGGACTATAAATGGGGCAGTAGCCAATAGCTTTCATCTCTTTATTTATTCTGAGCATGCGTGGCACTTTGTGCATCGGATTTGTCTACACACGATCGGAATTTCCGACAACGGATTTTGTTGTCGGAAAATTTTATAGCCTGCTCTCAAACTTTGTGTGTTGGAAAATCCGATGGAAAATGTGTGATGGAGCCCACACACGGTCGGAATTTCCGACAACAAGGTCCTATCACACATTTTCCGTCAGAAAATCCAACCGTGTGTATGGGGCATAAGAAAAAAGAGGGGAAAAAAGCACTGGACTGCATCAAAAACGCACCAAAAACGCACTGGAACACATCAAAAATGTGCATGCAGAAAAGCACCTGGAATGCATCCGGACTGCATTTCTATGGTGTGAACTGGCCCTAAGGGCCCTAAGGGCCAGTTCACACCATAGAAACACAGTCCGGATGTGTTCCAGGTGCTTTTCTGCATGCACGTTTTTGATGCGTTTCAGTGCATTTTTGATACAGTCCAGTGCTTCCCCCCCATCTTTTTTCTTAACCTTAAATAAGGACAAGTGTGTTGCAGTGCGTTTTTGGTTCATTTAGGTGCGTTCCAGTGCATTTTTGATGCATTTTACAGCGTTCCAGTACAGTCCAGTGCATAAAAAATGCAGCATGTTGTACTTTTTTTTCTTGAACTGGAAACGCACTGGAACTGCAAGCACTGGTGTGAACTATGTCATTGAAAACCATATAACCTACTTTCCATGCGTTTTTAAAGCAGAAAAAAACACGCAGGACTGCATGTGGTGTGACCTGGCCCTTAAGGAATAAAAGTTATTTAAAACTACTCGTGGCTATAATGAAATGTTGGTCTGGCAATACACATAAAAATTCATTGATAAAAACATCATTAAGAAAAAAACTAAATTAAGAAAAAAAATTGCGTGGGGTTCCCCCGAAATTCCATAAGGGGAACCCCGTGTTAAATTTTTTTTTAAAAATGGCATGGGGGTCCTCCTCAAAATCCATACCAGGCCCTTCAGGTCTGGTATGGATTTCAAGGGGAACCCCGTGCCAAAATAAAAAAAATAGCATGGGGGTCCCCTCAAAATCCATACCAGGCCCTTCAGGTATGGTATGGCTTTTAATGGAAACCCCACGCCAAAATTAAAAAGAATGGCGTGGGGTCCCCCCAAAAATCCATACCAGACCCTTATCTGAGCACGCAACCTGGCAGGTCACAGGAAAAAGGGGGGGAGCGAGAGAGCGCCCCCCCCTGAACCGTACCAGGCCACATGCCCTCAACATTGGGAGGGTGCTTTGGGGTCAGCCCCTAAAACACCTGGGCCTCATCCCCAAAACCCTTGCCTGGTGGTTGTGGGGGTCTGCGGGCAGGGGACTTATCGGAATCTGGAAGCCCCCTTTAACAAGGGGACCCCCAGATCCCGGCCCCCCATGTGAAATGGTAAGGGGTACTTGTACCCCTACCATTTCACAAAAAAAGTGTCAAAAATATTAAAAATGACAAGAGACTGTTTTTGACAATTCCTTTATTTAAAGCCTTCTTCTTTCCATCTTCTTCTGGTCTTCTTCCTTCTTCCTTTGGTTTCTTCCTCCATCTTCTTCTTCCTCTGGTTCTTCCTCCGATCCTCTGCTTCTTGCTCCAGTGTTCTCGTCCGACATCTTCTTCCACGAACGTCTTCTTCCCAGCTTCGTTCTTGGGCCGCTCCGCATCCATGGGAGGCTCCTGCTGTGTGACGCTTCTCTTCTTCTGACACTTATATAACGGAACCATGCTTCAGAGGGGGCGGTGTCACCGAGTGGCCCCGCCCTCCAGTATTTAAGAAGTGTCAGAAGAAGAGAAGCATCACACAATGGGAGCCTCTCATGGATGCAGAGCGGCTCAAGTACGAAGCGGGGAAGAAGACGCCGAGGAGGAAAATGCCGGACGAGAACACCGGAGCAAGAAGCAGAGGATCAGAGGAAGAACCAGAGGAAGAAGAAGATGGAGGAAGAAACCGAAGGAAGAAGGAAGAAGACCTGAAGAAGATGAAAAGAAGAAGGCTTTAAATAAAGGAATTGTCAAAAACTGTCTCTTGTCATTTTTAACATATTAACACGGGGACAAGGTGCTTTGGGGTGGACCAATGTTGAGGGCATGTGGCCTGGTACGGTTCAGGAGGGGGGGGCTCTCTCTTTCCCCCTCTTTTCCTGCGGCCTGCCAGGTTGCGTGCTTGGATAAGGGTCTGGTATGGATTTTTAGGGGGACATTTTTTTTTCTTAATTTTGTTTTTTTTCTTAATGCTGTTTTTATCAATGAACTTTTATGTGTATTACCGGACCGACATTACATTACAGCCACGAAGTGAAGCATCGCCTATGAAGATTTTTAAGTACTAAAGTTTGGCGCCATTCCATGAGTGTGCACAATTTTAATGCGTGACATGTTAGGCATCTATTTACTTGTCGTAACATCATCTTTCACATTATACAAAAAAATCGGGTTATCTTTAGTGTTTCTTTTTTTATATCCATGAAACATGAAACGACCACAACATTTTATTCCCTAGGGTGTCTGCTAAAACAATATATATATAATGTTTGGGGGTTCTGAGTAATTTTCTGATTATTACATGTAGGAGAGAAGTGTCAGAATTGGCCTAGGGGGCAAGGGATTAATTACCATAAGTAATAGACAAAAAATGATTATATATTGTTTTTAAGGTAATTTACTATATTTATAAAAACTGTACTCAAGCAGGTGGCTTAACGGACAAATTACTGAAGTTTGAAGTTATAACTTCAAACCAGTAATTTCACAGTAAAAAGATAAATAATAAATTATCCTATAACATATAGCATAATAATATATATAATATATGACTTAGCTTGATTATAATATTAACTTTTCAACAGCAGCAGATTCTCATTCTCCCTCTTAACTGTGTGAGAAAAACACGGGATTGTGGGTAAATCTTATACCCATAAACCCATCTATTTCCTTGTAGTTAAGAGGGCTGGGCTGGAAGGGAGCATTTGTCTTTTAAAAACATGTCCCTTCTATGACACTGCAGTGAGAGGCATGCCTCCACTGCAGCATTTTTATTGGACATCTGGGGCTAATGGTACTTTACCATCTGTCCAAGACTCCAAGCTGTGCATTGAGCTCGGTGCTTCTGATAAGAAGTGAGAGGCACTGTGAGCTCATCCTCTCAGTTTGCTGCAAACAGAGTGTACCAGCTTGTATCTAAACTGGCCACTCTGTATGTAGCTTCTGAAAGACTGCGCAAGGAGCCCTGTATCTACAGAACCATAGTAGGATCGCCCTAAGTGGTGGGGTAGGACTTGGGCTACTTACCCCCCAAATTTGGAGTCTCTGTGACCTCAGGTCACTGAGCTACGACCCCTAAGCTCAATTTTTCACCTGCCTCAGCTGATTACACGTCCCTGGTGCAATGTTGAGGACATGTGGCCTTGTATGGTTCAGAAGAGGGGCTGCATGCTCATCCCCCCTTTCCTGGGCAGCCAGGCTGCATACTCAGATTAAGGATCTGGTATAGATTTTTAGGGAGATCTCACACAATTTCTTTGTTTTTTTGCATGGAGTTTTGGTATGGTATGCAGTTTGAAAGGGACTCTATGCAAAAAAAAAAATTCCATACTTGTTGTAGGATATGCTACAGAAAAAAAAATGTTTTCAAAGGAAAAAAATGACAGTTTAAATTTCTGGCAAATAAAACTTCATTGCCAGAACTTAAATAAAAAGTACACAAACCCCTCCAAAGTTCCCTCACAATACATAACAGACCCTTTGAGGTGTGCTATGTATTTTTTTGAGGACATTTGGGGTCTGCATGTAATTCTTTTCTTTAAAAAAAGGCCAGGAGGGAGATGTCATTTGCAAGCAAAAAAAAAAAATACTTTCTAAAAAAAAAAAAAAAATCACAGAAAAGTGTTGGGATACACTTGTTTAAGTGTAAGATAAAAAGTCTTTCATTGTTCACTGTATTTATATCACCATCTTCTGCAGTGTTTAGCCTGCGTTTTTAAGGACCAGCCCACCCAAATGTAATGTTTCCCCAATATGTAGATAATCATAAGCTGAATTAAGCCATATCTAATAATATATTTAGGGACTGCAAAGGCAAGTGCTCTGCTATACTCTCAAGTGCAGGCACCAGCCCCAGCCAATAAAGTAGGATTTGAGTCTTGGAAATTGATTTTATATTTACTACATGGAAAATTTAGCAGGTTTTTACATATGGAATAACAAAACGTTACAGTGTGGATAGAGTGAGATCCTAATGATAGGCTAGCTACAAGATGTACAAAAAACAATAAGTAATATATCCTACCAGCATTTTCTAGGGTGGATAGATATTCTAAAAAGTTAGGATTGAACAAAAAATGCATCTGTATACTAGTTCTGTGTTTTAATGGTTGTGTCATAAGTGTGTATTTGTAAGCAAATTGAAACACTACTCTTCACTCATGTCTACAATTTCAGGTGACTGACGTTTGTGATTTGCCAGATTTAATATAATGCATGCCATTTCTTAAGCCTACTTTACTGATATTGAATGCAGACTTGCTTTTAATGCTGCATTACTAAATTAATAGATAAAATACATTGAATACATTGTACTTGCCTAAAGTTTATTCTTTATCTACATGATGATTTATGGCCAAGTATTTGCTTTTTTACTTAATGAATTTGTGTTATTTGCTTAAAAGCTCAGTGGGAAATGTTAACATTGTAATATTAGTGTAGACATAAAGGCAAAAGCTAAGCTTGATTCATAAATATCCTTT
Organism: Aquarana catesbeiana; assembly: GCF_042186555.1. Lineage (NCBI taxonomy): Eukaryota > Metazoa > Chordata > Amphibia > Anura > Ranidae > Aquarana > Aquarana catesbeiana. The sequence continues at coordinate 300,342,390 of NC_133324.1, read as the reverse complement.
GAACCAACAGCAACTAATCATCCATTGTGTCCTTTAGACTTCACTATAAATGTCTCAAAAAGATGACTTATTTAGAGCTGAGGGTTTAAATTGATATTTGTAGAAGCCTTAAAAATGCACTCTTAAAAAATTGCTTGGCTAATATCACCATTTTTTTTTTTGTTGTTGCTTAGGAAACTATATGCGGCTCTACTCTTGTTTTAAGATGCTGTATATCACTAAAGATTAAAGCCATTTTTCATATTAAAGATCTGACAGAGTTTACAAAAAAAACTACCTAAATGAGATTTTAGCATATTTAATTGGTATTATTGAAAGTGTATGAAAGAGGAAGAAATTGTCATGCTTTCTTAAGCTACATACACACTATGAGAAAATCGAAAGAAAAATTCCGTACGAGACATGATCATTCAATTTTCCTATAGTGTGCACATGACTTTCGACATACAGATCAGACTTTGCTAACAAAAAATTCTGAAGGGACAAACGCCAAAATTTTCCTCGTATGTAAACAGAACAAAGGATTTTCGTTAAATGTGTACTGTTTTCATACAATATAATTGGGATACGAAAGACCATGTATGATCAGAAGCTGCTTATGATCCGGAAGAACCTGAAGAAAATAAACACAACGGAATAATTGTATGCATAGCAGCCATCAAAAATATAATGTCAGTTACCTTTTGAAGATATTATGGTAAATTTGGTTTGTATTGCTACCACACATGTATTTACAGTGATGCTCTCTTCCTTCCCACCCCCTCACACCACCCCCCCTCTTATCCATCCCTTACACTCCCTCCCTTCCTCTATTTCCTTATTCCCCTTTATTTCCTTTTATTTTCCTTCTTTACTCAATTGTAAATCATAGTTCATAATGAGTACTGAGTACACGCGTCTTGTTCTGAGCATGATATGTTGAAACTAATACTTATCTATAAATGTAATACTGTTTGCGCTTATTTAAGCTTGAACTTTTCAATGTCTCTACTGATGTATTATTGAAAAACTCAATTAAAATCTGTTTTAAAAAAAAAGAAAAAATACAATGTCAGTTGTAATGTTCACCCCCCACCCAAAAAGTAAAGCCACTATATATATAACTATATATACATAGATCTATAAGACTGGGTTCACACCTCCCATGGATGCGGCTCGCAGCAGGGGTCCAATGCATCCCTGTTCTCCATTCCAGGGACAAATCAGGGCCGAATTTTTGTCTGAACTTGGCCCTGAAACAGAGCCAAAGATGCACAGCACTCCTGTGCAAGCTACTCCGCAGCCGTAATGGAGATATGTGAACCGGCTCCACAGAGAGCCAGTCACAATCTCCTGTCATGCGAATTGGATGCGGAGAAAGCTAGCCTCAATATATATGTGCTAGCCTATATATATATATATATATATATATATAGTGGGGGTTAGAGCAAGTGGAGATCACCTTCCCTGGGAAAAAGGCAATTCAAACTGCAGTTCTGCATAGAAACCAATCAGCTTCCAGGTTTTATTGCCACAGCCTAATTGAACAAGCTGAAGTTAGAAGCTGATTGGTTTCTATGCAGAACTGCACCAGATTTTGCACCCTTCGGGTTTAGTAAATCTCCCCCATAGCATCCAATAATCACCTTGCCTTTCCCACTGTCACAAAAAAAAATAAAAAATATATATATATATATAAAAAAAAAAAATATATATATATATATATATATATATATATATATATATATATATATATATATATATATATGCAATAAAAAGTGTGTGAACCCTTTTGGAATGAGATGGATTTCTGCACAAATTGGTCATAAAATGTGATCTGATCTTCATCTAAGTCACAACAATAGACAATCACCGTCTGCTTAAACTAATAACACACAAAGAATTAAATGTTACCATGTTTTTATTGAATACACCATGTAAACATTCACAGTGCAGTTGGAAAAAGTATGTGAACCCCATAGACTAATGAGATCTCCAAGAGCTAATTGGAGTGAGGTGTGAGCCAACTGGAGTCCAATCAATGAGATGAGATTGGAGGTGTTGGTTACAGCTGCCCTGCCCTATAAAAAACACACACCAGTTCTGGGTTTACTTTTCACAAGAAGCATTGCCTGATGTGTATGATGCCTCGCACAAAAGAGCTCTCAGAAGACCTACGATTAAGAATTGTTGACTTGCAAAAAGCTGTAAAGGGTTATAAAAGTAGTAGTAATGCATGTAGGTCTGCGAGTGCACGTAGGTCTGTGAGTGCACGTTGGTCTGCGAGTGTCCTGCGAGTGCATGTAGGTCTGTGAGTGCACGTAGTTCTGTGAGTGTTCTGCGAGTGCACATAGGTCTGCGAGTGCACGTAGTTCTGCGAGTGGTCTGCGAGTGCACATAGGTCTGCGAGTGCACGTAGTTCTGCAAGTGTTCTGCGAGTGCACGTAGGGCTGCGAGTGCACGTAGTTCTGCGAGTGGTCTGTGAGTGCACGTAGGTCTGCGAGTGCACGTAGTTCTGCGACTGTTCTGTGAGTGCATGTAGGTCTGTGAGTGCACGTAGTTCTGCAAGTGCACGTAGGTCTGCGAGTGCGCGTAGTTCTCTGAGTGTTCTGCGAGTGCACGTAAGTTTGTGAGTACCTGTGTATTGTCCTGAGTATTAGTGTCAAGAAGCTAGTTGTTAGGTAATTTGGACAGGGTATAATCCCTAATCCTCATTAAATGTAATAGGTACGATGCCCGGTGGGTGTACAGAGGCGACCCTTTGTATATCTTGCAGCATGTATGCGTTCCTTGATCATCCCATCGAGGGTGAATACTGCTGTGCAAAATGTAAGCACATTGTTTCCCTGGAAGCCCAGGTTGTGAATCTGGGGAAGCAACTGTCAGCACTGAGAAGTCCCTCCATACTAAAGGAGAGCCAGTAACATACACAGCAGGGTCAGCACAGAGGCGGGTGGAGACAAAGAGGTGCAGGCACTAGCAAAAAGTAGATGGGTGACAGTCAGGAAGGGTAGAGGGGGAAGTGCCAGGGAGGCTGATCCAGGGCTGGAGCATCCCAATAATTATGCTCCATTGAGTGACATTGGTGAAACCAGTCAGGGACCAGCACTGCTGGAGCTGAGGGACACTCCTAGCTGCCAGGGGAAGAACTCCTCCAGTGAGAGTGGGGGGGAAGCGAAGGGAAAGGAAAGGCAGATTCTGGTGGTAGGGGACTCAATTCTTAGAAGGACAGAGAGAGCAATCTGTAACAAAGACCTGATGCGCCGAACAGTATGTTGTCTACCGGGCGCTCAGGTTTGGCACATCACTGATCTGGTGGACAGATTACTGGGAGGGGCTGGGGAAGACACGTTGGCACCAATGACAAAGGCAGAGGCAGTGTCTTTAGTGTCCTAAAGAACGATTTTAGGAACTTAGGAGCTAAGTTGGGGAAAAGGACATCCGAGGTAGTATTCTCAGGAATACTACCGGTACATCGAGCCACACCAGAAAGGCAGAGGGAGATTAGTGAAGTAAACAAGTGGCTGAAGAGCTGGTATAGTAAGGAGGGGTTTGGGATCCTGGAGGACTGGGCCGACTTCTTAGTCGATAATCGGTACTATAGAAGGGACGGACTGCACCTAAATGAGGAGGGTGCAGATCAGCTGGGAATGAAGATGGCCAAAAAGTTAGAGGGGTTTTTAAACTAGGTGATGGGGGGAGGGTCCAAAGGTAGATATAGTCAGCACGGAACATATTCTAAACTATGTGGCATGTTCACCAATGCCAGGAGCATGGCAGACAAGATGGATGAACTAGAGATACTTTTGTACGAGGAGGATTTGGAATTTTGTTGGGAATTTCAGAGACCTGGTTCAACAGCTCTCATGATCGGCTGGCAAACATTCAAGGGTATACCCTTTACCGCAAGGATAGAGAGGGTAAAAAAGGGGGAGGGGTATGCCTAAATATCAAGAATGATGTACAAGTGAATGTGAGAGATGACATCACTAAGGAAGCTAGGGAGGAGGTGGAATCCTTATGGGTAGAGCTCCAAAGGGATGAAGCTAAGGGGAAAATAATACTGAGAGCATGCTATAGGCCCCTTACCTGAGGAAGGAAGTGGAGACAGATCTCCTATCACAATTTTGATTAGCAGCAAGGATGGGAAGTGTTATCATAATGGGGGATTTTAACTATCCAGACATAGACTGGGCGGAGGGAACCGCACATTCATTTAAGGCTCGACAAGTTCCTTAATGTCTTGCAGGACAATTTTATGGGTCAGATGGTAGACGCACCAACTAGAAATAAAGCATTAGTTGATCTACTGATTACCAACAATACAGACCTGATCACGGATGTGGAAATACAGGGCAATTTAGGTAACAGCGATCACAGGTCAATTAGTTTCAGTATAAATCACACAAATAGGAAACGTAAAGGGAATACAAAGACGCTGAATTTCAAAAGAGCCAACTTCTCTAAACTACAAACCTTGCTAAAAGGCATACATTGGGATAAAATATTAGGAACAAAGAACATGGAGGAGAGATGGGTTTGCTTTAAGAGCATATTAAATAAGGGCATTAGCCAATGCATCCCATTGGGTAATAAATTTAAAAGAGCGAACAAAAGTCCTGGATGGCTTAACTCCAATGTAAAAATGCATATAAAAGCAAAGGAGAAGGCCTTCAAAAAAAGGTTGAGGGATCAGCATCAGCATTCAGACTTTATAAAGAATGCAACAAGAAATGTAAGGGTGCAATTAGGACGGCTAAGATAGAACATGAAAGACACATAGCGGAGAAGAGCAAAAAAAATCCCAAGAAATTCTTTAAGTATGTAAACAGTAAAAAAGGGAGGACAGACCATATTGGCCCCATACAGAATGAGGAAGGACATCTGGTTACAAAGGATGGGGAGACGGTGAAGGTATTGAATTTATTCTATTAACCAAAACTGCAGTGTTTATCCTCATAACACATCACAGGAAGCACCTCCATGGTTAACAGAGGACAGAATTAAAATTAGACTTGAGAAACTTAACATTAATAAATCACCGGAACCAGATGGCTTGCATCCGAGGGTACTTAGGGAACTCAGTCAAGTGATTGCCAGATCATTGTTCCTAATTTTTACAGACAGTCTACTGACTGGAATGGTATCAGCTGATTGGAGAAAAGCCAATGTAGCACCAATATTTAAAAAGGGCCCAAAATACATCCCTGGGAATTACAGACCAGTTAGCCTAACATCAATAGTATGTAAACTCTTGGAAGGGATGATAAGGGACTATATACAAGATTTTAGTAATGAGAATGGTATCATTAGCAGTAATCAGCATGGATTCATGAAGATTCGTTCTTGCCAAACCATTCTATTAACCTTCTATGAGGAGGTGAGTTGCCAACTAGATAAAGGAAGGCCCGTAGACGTGGTGTATCTGGATTTTGCAAAAGCATTTGACACAGTTCCCCATAAACGTTTACTGTACAAAATAAGGTCCGTTGGCATGGACCATAGGGTGAGTACATGGATTGAAAACTGGCTACAAGGGCGAGTTCAGAGGGTGAAAAATGGGGAGTACTCGGAATTGTCAGGGGTGGGTAGTGGGGTCCCCCAGGGTTCTGTGATGGGACCAATCCTATTTAATTTGTTCTTAAACGACCTGGAGGATGGGATAAACAGTTCAATCTCTGTATTTGAAGATGATACTAAGCGAAGCAGGGCAATAACTTCTCTGCAGGATGTGGAAACCTTGCAAAATGATCTGAACAAATTAATGGGGTGGGCAACTACATGGCAAATGAGGTTCAATGTAGAAAAATGTAAAATAATGCATTTGGGTGGCAAAAATATGAATGCAATCTATACACTGGGGGGAGAACCTCTGGGGGAATCTAGGATGGAAAAGGACCTGGGGGTCCTAGAAGATGATAGGCTCAGCAATGGCATGCAATGCCAAGCTGCTGCTAACAAAGCAAACAGAATATTGGCATGCATTAAAAAGGGGATCAACTCCAGAGATAAAACGATAATTCTCCCGCTCTACAAGACTCTGGTCCGGCAGCACCTAGAGTATGCTGTTCAGTTCTGGGCACCAGTCCTCAGGGAGGATGTACTGGAAATGGAGCAAGTACAAAGAAGGGCAACAAAGCTAAGAAAGGGTCTGGAGGATCTTAGTTATGAGGAAAGGTTGCAAGCACTGAACTTATTCTCTCTGGAGAAAAAACGCTTGAGAGGGCATATGATTTCAATATACAAATACCGTACTGGTGACCCAACAATAGGAATAAAACTTTTTTGCAGAAGAGAGTTTAACAAGACTCGTGGACAATCATTAAAATTAGAAGAAAAGAGGTTTAACCTTAAACTACCGAAAGGGTTCTTTACTGTAAGAGCGGCAAGAATGTGGAATTCCCTTCCACAGGCAGTGGTCTCAGCGGGGAGCATCGCTAGCTTCAAGAAACTATTAGATAAGCACCTGAATGACCGCTACATACAGGGATATACAATGTAATACTGACACATAATTACACATAGGTTGGACTTGATGGATTTGTGTCTTTTTTCAGCCTCACCTATATGTATATACACACGCATGTCACTGTGTGTCACAATGTTTGTGTGTGTTGTTGTAGATCAAAAACATGAATACAGTTTAATGTATATTTTTTAAAAATGTATTAATAAAAATATAGAACAAGTAAAACAATAACCATCAAACTAGTGTCAGATGCAAATCTTAAACAAAGTGCTGTATATCAGGGCAACAAATAAACATCCATAACCAAACAAAAACTAGTGTCAGATGTAAATCCTCATCAAAGTGCTTGATATCAAGGCAACAAATAAACAGTCATAAACCAAAAAATTAACTTTTAGAAAACAGAATGTACTGTTCAACTGTTCCTGTTCAGCTAAAAATGTGTGTAATTATAATCCTGGGACCATGGTGAGGTTTGATGATCAGGTGCTGGATAATGCCAATATTGTGTGTGCTGCTGTGATGGCGGTGGAGGTGCAGGTTGTGATTCAGTAAGACAGGCATAATTTGTAATTTCACCTATCACCCCTTTATTCAGCACCTGTAGCAACAGGCACTCTGCTATTTGTCTCTGTTCATCAGATATATTGCGCAGTCTATTGGCTGTAAGTATGCCAAAGACATCCGCTACATTGGTTCTTCTCTATAGAGCTGCTTAAGCTTGGGTTAAGAAGGACGTAGTAGCATCCTCCAGATTTTTTCTCTTCCTGGATCTGGCCACAGGTGTTCTTGGTTGGATGATGACCCCATCAGAAAGTTCCTAAGGAATGGAAAAGGGTAGGTACTATTTTAACACTAAAAAATACAAAATTTTAACACATTTTTATGTGGCATTAAAGAAAGCAAGACTGTCTGCTAGGATTAGGCTGAATGGCTCTCTGTAGCCAGCATTCTCTACCTCTAATGGGACATGACAAGGGTGCCCTCTGTCCCCCCTTCTATATGTTCTCACTATGGAACATTTAGCTATCGCCTTACAAAACAATCCCTCTGTGCAAGGAATAACGGTCGGGCCCACCCATACTAAACTTGCTCTATTCGCAGGCCACCTGCTCCTATTTGTGACACACCCACACTCGTCCCTGCCCTCAGTGTTGCAAGAGTTCCAGAAATTTTGGGCAGTCAGTAATTTCAAAGTGAACTACTGTAAATCAGAAAACCTCAATATCTCTCTACCAAAGTCAGACCTACAGAGACTCTCGACTACCTTTTCTTTTAAAACGGGTTCCACCTCCATCCGATACCTTGGTATTCAAATACCAGTGGATGCATCCCAGCTCTCTTTTCTAGGAATTTTATTCCCTTACTTCTTACAACCCAAGCAGATTTATCTATGTATGCATCTTCACAGCTCTCATGGCTACGTGGGGTGAACACCTTGAAATGGATGTTTTCCCCTGGTTTTTGTACCTATTCCAGACAATTCCCATCCACATACCCAATTCCTAATTCTGGAATTGGCACCAGATGTTTTCTAAATTAATTTGGAATACAGCCCATCCCAGAATTTGATACAGAACATTATCTCTTCCAAAAGCTAGAGGAGGAGCTGGAGCCTCAGATGCTTCAATGTACCATAAGGCAGCAATCCTCACTCGCATACTAGACTGGTTTCACCATTCTTTGACTAAGCTCTGGGTTCACTTAGAAAGCCATATGAACTCTATTTAACTCTCAGCTCTTCCATGGACCATGCCTGTGCATCGTAGGGGTTCGTACTCACTTTGTGACCTTGCTCGTCAAGTGATCCATATCAAATCTTTTGGGGCCTATGACCCCCTTGTTTGGGAATCTGGCCTTCCCACCGGCTATGCAAGTAACAAGTTTTGGGCCATGGCGAAAAGAAGATCATAGGAGGCTTGCCCAGCTTCTCTGTGCAGACCCCACTTTACCCTACAGACCGCTTTCTCGTTACACTATGCAGTAGCTTCAGAGAAAACAATTAACTTCCTAGATCCGAACCTTCCCATCCATATCAGACATTTTAACTGAACTGACAGGATTCAAATATATGCTCCTCCAAACAGATCCTCCAATCCACGTGATATCTCAACTTTATTTCCTCTTGCTGAATGCTTCTTATCCTGATCTCCCACCTAAAACAAGGGCCTGGGAAGAAGAATTATGACACTCCATCTCCCTCATTGACTGGCAAAAATGCTTTATCCTGACTCCAGCTCTCTATAGCCACTAAGACTGAAGAAAAAGGGTTCAAATCAGTGACAAGATGGTATAGATGCCCTTCGACTATGCATCATTTCAACTCAACAACACCTGATACCTGCTGGCAGTGTCTAAGCTCAAGGGGTACCATGCTCCACGTTTGGTGGGTTTGCCCTCCAATACAAAAATTCTGGCAACAGATCTTCCAGTTGTACTGCAGACTGATGGAGATCTCTCTTTCTCTCTGACACCTGTGGTAGCTCTCTTATCCATGCTCCCAGGAATGTTCAAGTCCATTAAAAAAGATGTATTGCGTCACTTTTTGGCCGCGGCCAGAATGTCGTTTCCACGTTATCGGATATCCATGACTGTACTTTCCCTGAATCTATTAGTGATATTCTCTGATTATAAAAAAAATAAGATTGAACTAAAAAGAAAGCAAGACTGTCAGATGATAGGCATATATTTAAGCAATAACCAATAACCAATATCAGCTTGTGAACAGACAGCTTTTGCACAGTTCAGCAGGCTTGGTTAAGGCCTCATACTTCTTTTGTTTGTCCAAGTACTCTCTGGACTTGGTTTTCCACAAACAAGGCATCTGGTTGTATTGGGACAAGAAGCCATGATATAAATTTGTCTGCCATGGCTCCTGCAAAAGAAAACATACATATAATGCATTATCAGTATGATATGACATCAACCATTACAAACAATATATTTAGTTGAGGCCCAAACAAGAAATGTCAGAGCTTACTTTCTTTCATGGTATGAAAATTCCTTGGAATGGAACTCCTGTGATCCTGAAGTTTTGAGGATTTCAAAAAGATCTTGCCAGCAAATTATTTGTTGTCATAGTGGGAAAGTACACTGAAAGATCCTTGGGTATAGAACATAGGGAGCATGCGTCCAGAGCTCTGCCCTGTCTGATCCACAACCCAAAGTGTGTACATGAACGTGATCCGCTGGCTGCGACTTTGAGGCTTATGACACCTTGCAAGGAGCATGGAGGAGATGAAGGAGACACACCCCGCCAGAAAAGATCACAGCAAGAAGGCCAGAAGAAAAAAATGACGCAGAAGAGAAATGGTAGAGCTTGTGTATCTGCTGGAAAATAATGACTATGATGGAGAGCTGAAAAACTACAGCAAGCCAAATGCAAGGAAACATAGAGGAGCCCATACATATGGGTGTAAAAAAATGCTGCTCATCCCAAATTATGTTACAAAACCAAAAACAGAAACAAAAAGCTCCCAGGGGCTTTTAGGCAGCAAAAATTACAGAATAAATCAATTGGATATATAAAAAAAAATATTTTATTGATACAAAATGACATAGTGTTTCAAAAAGAAAGAGCAATTATAAAAACATGAGCTCTGGTATATGTACCCTCTATACTACACAGGATGTCTTTGTAACATGGATAACAACATTATGTACATGATATTTTTCAAACTTGATATACTGCTAAGAAAAAAACAACGGGCTCCGGTGTTTCAATTTATCCTAGTTCAAATCTTCCTCAGGGGGATAAGGACATCTAATTCATGAAACATAGAAATTTAAAATATGTTTACATACAGAAAAACCAATATTGTATCAACATTTATACAGTGACCTTCAATGATCATACCTTTAATGGAAAGGTTACAAGTGACCAGATGCAAGGAAAGATAAGATTCTGGATAAAGCGATAGAAGCTCTCCAGAAGAAATATGGCATCCTGCACTCAAAAGATAAACTTAGGAAAAGATGGCTGGATTTGAAACACAGGGAACATTCACCAGATCATCTATAAAATGTTCTTTTTGTGGCAAATGTTTTTTTGTTTGTTATCCGAGAATTACAATTATTTTTTTTTTTAATATGAAAAATAAAGAAGTAACAAGCAAAGAGAAAACAGCGAACAACGCAAGTTAAAATATAACCATGCCAGCTCAAACTGCTGACCAGAAACGTGAGCAAACGCTTGGATCCTCTTTGGAGGAACAACACACAGGTATGTGCAAATAAGACATTTTTTCATACTTTTAGAGGCATATATTGTGTATTTGTGACTGCTATTGTGTGAGTATTCAAGACATCAGGGGGCAGCAGCAGTGCATGAAGGATGCTGGTGCAGTAGGTGAGTTTTTGTTTTTTTGGGGATGTGATGATAATTTAAAAATAAAGGTTTTTTTTGCATTTTTGAGTGCCTATAAATGCATACGTGTTTGCTCCAGGGCTGGCTATGTGTATTTATAAGACACACAGAGCGTGGCTCTGAACCCCCCCAACAACTGGCTGAGATTGACAACAGTGGGAGCCAATGGCTCTCGATGGTGTGTCTCAACCAGTGAGGACAGAGAGACCCAGGATAGATGAGGCTCCCATGCACAGCACTTCATCGAGATGGGGCTCATGTAAATATAAGGTAAAATAATTCAACCTTTAAAAACATACGACCAATATGACTTTTTTTAATTACATGTTTTTTGGCAGGATCATTCCCAAGTCATTGTAAAGCTTACCATGAGAAGAAACCTTTCATGTAAAATGGTGCAAGCATGCCTAAATATTGAGGACACTGCAAAGGGAAACATGGAAGAATCCACTTCACAGGATAAAGAATGCGAAGGTTGGCAATCCAAGAATCACTAATAATTTAACAGCTTTCGGACTGCCCACCATAGATATATTGCAGCAGGGTGGCTGCACTGCACTAGATTATTTATCTAGTATGTGATCCGCAGCTGTGCTGCAATTGGCTGGGTGGCGACCGCTGATTGGTCACCGGCACCTGCCGATCGGCTCCGGACATTACCGAAGAGAGCCCTGTGTAGGTAAAAGAAACACAAGGCACTCTTCTGCAAAGCAGGCAATAAAAAGTAGCACATTGCTTAGTAAAAACAGCATACACAGTAACACATTTTGGCCACACATGTAACCCCTTGATCACCCTAGATGTTAACTTCTTCCCTTTCAGTAGGGATGAGCCGAACACCTCCCTGTTCGGTTCGCACCAGAACATGCGAACAGGAAAAAAGTTTATTAGAACACGCGAACACCGTTAAAGTCTATGGGACACGAACATGAATAATCAAAAGTGCTAATTTTAAAGGCTTATATGCAAGTTATTGTCATAAAAAGTGTTTGGGGACCTGGGTCCTGCCCCAGGGGACATGGATCAATGCAAAAAAAGTTTTAAAAACTGCCGTTTTTTCAGGAGCAGTGATTTTAATAATGCTTAAAGTCAAACAATAAAAGTGTAATATCCCTTTAAATTTCGTAGCTGGGGGGTGTCTATAGTATGTCTGTAAAGGGGTGCATGTTTCCCGTGTTTAGAACAGTCTGACAGCAAAATGACATTTGGAAGGAAAAAAGCCATTTAAAACTACTCGCGGCTATTGCATTGCCGGTCCGACAATACACATAGAAGTTCATTGATAAAAACGGCATGGGAATTCCCCACAGGGGAACCCCAAACCAAATTTTTTAAAAAAATGACATGGGGGTCCCCCTAAATTCCATACCAGGCCCTTCAGGTCTGGTATGGATATTAAGGGGAACTCTGGCCAAAATTTTTAAAAAAATGACGTGGGGGTCCCCCTAAATTCCATACCAGACCCTTCAGGTCTGGTACAGATTTTAAGGGGAATCCCACGCCAAAAAAAAAAAAAAACGGCGTGGGCTCCCCCCAAAAATCCATACCAGACCCTTATCCGAGCGAGCACGCAACCTGGCAGGCCGCAGGAACAGAGGGGGGACGAGAGAGTGCCCCCCCAAACCGTACCAGGCTACATGCCCTCAACATTGGGATGGTGCTTTGGGGTAGCCCCCCAAAACACCTTGTCCCCATGTTGATGAGGACAAGGGCCTCATCCCCACAACCCTGGCCGGTGGTTGTGGGGGTCTGTGGGTGGGGGGCTTATCGGAATCTGGAAGCCCCCTTTAACAAGGGGACCCCCAGATCCCGGCCCCCCCTGTGTGAAATGGTAAGGGGATACAAAAGTACCCCTACCATTTCACTAAAAAACTGTCAAAAATTTTAAAAATGACAGGAGACAGTTTTTGACAACTCCTTTATTTAAATGCTTCTTCTTTCTTCTATCTTCCTTCATCTTCTTCTTCTTCTTCTGGTTCTTCTGGCTCTTCTGGTTCTTCCTCCAGCGTTCTCGTCCAGCATCTCCTCTGCGGCGTCTTCTATCTTCTTCTCCTCGGGCCGCTCCGCACCCATGGCATGGGGGAGGCTCCCGCTCTTCTCTTCATCTTCTTCTCTTCTTCATCTTCTTCTTTTCTTCTCTTCATCTCTTCTTCAATTTCTTCTCTGGGCCACTCCGCATCCATGCTGGCATGGAGGGAGGCTCCCGCTGTGTGATGGCGTCTTATCGTCTGATGGTTCTTAAATAACTGGGGCGGGGCCACCCGGTGACCCGCCCCCCTCTGACGCACGGGACATGATGGGACTTCCCTGTGGCATTCCCCGTGATGTCACAGGGAAGTCCCGTCAAGTCACCGTGTGTCAGAGGGGGCGGGGTCACCGGGTGGCCCCGCCCCCCGTTATTTAAGAACCGTCAGACGAGGAGACGCCATCACACAGCAGGAGCTAGCATGGATGCGGAGCAACCCGGAGAAGAAAATGAAGAAGAGAAGAAGAGAAGAAAAGAAGAAGAAGATGAAGTGCGGATCGGCCCGAGGAGAAGAAGATAGAAGATGCCGCGGAGGAGATGCTAGACGAGAACGCCGGAGGAAGAACCAGAAGAGCCAGAAGAACCAGAAGAAGAAGAAGAAGATGAAGGAAGATAGAAGAAAGAAGAAAGAAGAAGCATTTAAATAAAGGAATTGTCAAAAACTGTCTCTTGTCATTTTTAACATTTTATGACAGTTTTTTAGTAAAATGGTCCCTTACCATTTCACACGGGGGGGCCAGGATCTGGGGGTCCCCTTGTTAAAGGGGTCTTCCAGATTCCGATAAGCCCCCCACCCGCAGACCCCCACAACCACCGGCCAGGGTTGTGGGGATGAGGCCCTTGTCCTCATCAACATGGGGACAAGGTGTTTTGGGGGGCTACCCCAAAGCACCCTCCCAATGTTGAGGGCATGTGGCCTGGTACGGTTCAGGAGGGGGGCCGCTCTCTCATCCCCCCTCTTTTCCTGCGGCCTGCCAGGTTGCGTGCTCAGATAAGGGTCTGGTATGGATTTTTAGGTGGACCCCACGCCGTTTTTCTTTTTTTTTTTGGCGCGGGGTTCCCCTTAAAATCCATACCAGACCTGAAGGGTCTGGTATGGAATTTAGGGGGACCCCCAGGTCATTTTTTTTTTTTTATTTTGGCAGGGGTTCCCCTTAATATCCATACCAGACCTGAAGGGCCTGGTATGGAATTTAGGGGGACCCCCACGTCATTTTTTTTTTTTTTAATTTTGGTTCGGGGTTCCCCTGTGGGGAATTCCCATGCCGTTTTTATCAATGAACTTCTATGTGTATTGTCGGACCGGCAATGCAATAGCCATGAGTAGTTTTAAATGGCTTTTTTCCTTCGAGATGTCATTTTGCTGTCAGACTGTTCTAAACACGGGAAACATGCGCCCCTTTACAGGCATACTATAGACACCCCCCAGCTATGAAATTTAAAGGGATATTACACTTTTATTGTTTGACTTTAAGCATTATTAAAATCACTGCTCCTGAAAAAACGGCCGTTTTTAAAACTTTTTTTTGCATTGATCCATGTCCCCTGGGGCAGGACCCAGGTCCCCAAACACTTTTTATGACAATAACTTGCATATAAGGCTTTAAAATTAGCACTTTTGATTTCTCCCATAGACTTTTAAAGGGTGTTCCACGGCATTCGAATGCCACGAACACCCTAAATTGTTCGCTGTTCAGCGAACATGCGAACAGCCAATGTTCGAGTCGAACATGAGTTCGACTCAAACTCAAAGCTCATCCCTACCTTCCAGTGTCATTAGTTCAGTGACAGTGCATATTTTTAGCACTGATCACTGTATTGGTGCCATTGGTTCCCCAAAAAATGTAAAAAGTGTCAGTTAGGTGGCCGATTTGTCCGTTCAATATCGCAGTCCTGCTAAAGGTCGCTGATCACCGCCATTACTAGTAAAAAATAAAAATTCTATAAATACTGTATATCCCATAATTTGTAGATGCTATAATTTTTGAGCAAAACCAAAACAAAGCATATTGGGATTTTTTTTACCAAAAATATGTAGCAGAATAGATTTTGGCCAAAATTGATGAAGTAATTTGATTTTTTTATATTTTTGTTATTAGATGTGTTTTATAGCAGAAAGTAAAAAATATTGTTCTTTTTTCAAAAGTTTACAAAAAATAAAAATTGCAGAGGTGAGCAAATACCACCAAAAGAAAGTTCTATTTGTAAGAAAAAGGGACATACATTTTATTTAGGTACAGTGTAAAGTAACACAATGCCATATCGCAAAAAATGGCCTTGTCATGGAGGGGGGATAATCCTCCGGGGCTGATGTCCATTTCCAAATATATGATATAAATGACAATTAATTTTTTTTTTTATGATTTCCAGCTTTTCAGATGAACTCCTCCAATCAAGGTGAAATACAAGACAAGGACCTTCAGTCTCAAAATGAAGAATTTGGATTAGATGTATGGGAGCATTCCCACCCTGAAACCATCCTGGACCTGGAACTGACTGATGTCAGCTCAGTTTGAGGGGATGAAGAAAACCCTGTTTCACTTACAGAATGTACCGATAATGTGTACTGCACAGCAAGTACATATTTCCTTGTTTGCTCGAAATTATGAGGAATGTCTTTTTTTATCATTAAGTTTCCTTTTTACAGGTCATGTGGTGGACAGTGCCACAATTACCCACATGACTACAGATTTATTCCAGTGTTGTGCTGAGCTGCAGAAATTTAAAGAATCAGCAAGCGTCAGGGGCATACATACAGGGGGTCACCTTTGCGACCCGGCCCCATGCTCCAGGTGGCCCGTGCCCCCCTCAATGTGGCTTTTGTTGTTGTACTCAGTTAAATTTATTGTCTTACAATATGTGCAATATGTAAGGAAATACTCAGCCGGTTCTAAACCCCCTAGCCTGCAAAGCTATCCTCCTCATACTTAGTAATGTTAATTATGTAACTGCAAACTTTTCATGCAATATTTATAATGGAAGTTCACATTAATTGGGTGCAGGTAACCACATGTGACCAGGACAGGAATTACACAGCATTCCTGGTCAAATCACATGCGATTCTTTGCAGTGCAATTTGAGCCTATTCATTTTGTATGGCTCAAATCGCACCGCACCCGCATGAAAAAAGGTGCATGAACCTTTTTTTGCAGCACTGGAATTAGAACCCATGGATAGTCAAACTCATGCAATTTTATTAAGGCAAACGCAATGCATTTTGCAAACCATTGTAGGGGTGTCAGTAACTTTACATTGACACCTGCAGCTGTTTGCGTTTATGATGCCGTGCAGGAAACACACAGGAATCGCTATAAATCCTGCTCTGCATCAGTTTTGCAATAACTATGTGTTCCCTTTTTTTGATTATGGCTATGTCTACCTTCTCTGGCTCCTATGTTGACAAGTGGATATGTAGACCTTATTCCAACAGTCTTTGATCATGCTTCCTGTTATAGGTCTAGTCCTTTCATTTCCCAATAATCATATTGCACTAAATTATGCAACCTTTCTATGGGTATTTCCTTATTTTGAAACTTTGTACACTATTTTTATTTTATAATAAAGAAATAAGCAATAACAATGTAAACACACACCAAAATGTTGCTGTTTGCACATGTTGTGGTGTGCTGGGGCATTGCTTTACTTTATAAGACTCTTACCTAAGAGTTGGTGCTGACCTGCACATAATAGCTGATTGAAATAGCTGATTAAGAAAAAAACGCCATATTTTTTGACGTTTCAATAAATATATATATACATTTTTTGTTCCATTGGTTAAATCTATAACAGTTGATCATTTTATCTATTATTATCACAAAACTATGTAACAATATTTCAAAGGATACAATGAACAATTCTAGTATTCTAGTATTGAGCTGGACATTTTATATTACAAATAGGAACATTCTTGGCTATACTTTATACATTTTTTGTTCCATTGGTTAAATCTATAACAGTTGATCATTTTATCTATTATTATCACATAACTATGTAACAATATTTCAAAGGATGCAAAGAACAATTCTAGTATTCTAGTACTGAGCTGGACATTTTATATTACAAATAGGAAAATTCTTGGCTATACTTTATGCAGTATTTTTTTTCCAAAAAGAACAATATATGAACTACCACAAGAAACTAGTTGCACTACATGTTGCAATGAACAATTTAAAAAAGGTATATGATCAAATGTTTTCATATTTGCTTGTGGCACAGTTTTTGGGGGTCTTAATCATCATGTTGCCATTCCACTGTGCCAAGTTCATTGAAGTAGATCATGTAATTTAGGTGATTTTGTCTAGCACTTTGTGTGGGCAGTCGAGGATGGCCAGTGGCAATGGGCGTCAACCCCTCACTGGTTTCACGCTCCTCGCCACATGAACTGTTTGCAGCTATTTCTTGTTCCTTTTCACAAGAGGGGCCAGTTATGTACCTGATTGTATTGTGCCTAAGGAAATTGTGCAGTATACAGCAGCAGAGGACTAGGTTGTTCACTTTGTACAGTGCAAGGTTTATGGAGGTTAATCCTGAAATTATTAGAAAGAATGCCAAATGCATTATCAACCACCCTCCTTGCCCAGGGTAGTCTATAATTGTGGATTGTTTGCTCTCTGGAAAGGTTTCACATGGGGATTGGCTTCGGTAAGTTTTCACCAAGTGCAAAAGCTTCACCAGCAACAAAAACAAAGTTCATCCCTTCAATGTTTTCCTTACATTTCAGTAGGTTAAGGTTACCATTCAGCATGAGTTTATAAAATTCTGTCTAGTCTAATACTCCACCATCAGAATTGCGACCGTTCTTCACAATGTTAAGGTACATGAACTCATGATCCACGTTGACTACTGCCAGCAATATTATGCTAAAGAAGCCCTTGTAATTGTAGAAATAGAAGTCAGAGTTTGGTGGAGGATTGATTCTTATGTGCTTTCCATCTGTAGCTGTGCTACAGTTGGGAAATTGCCATTGTTCATGAAAGTGCCTAGCAATTTCCTTCCACTCCTCAGGATTGCTTGGAAAAGAATAAAAAATATTTGTAAGACAACATATTTTACACAAAAAACTTTTATGACTCTTTTCATAACTTCAGGAACGAACTTCAGGAAGTATTTAGAAAATAAAGAATATATGAATGCAAAACAGAAATTGTACCTTAATGTATTCTTGTTGCATTTGACCTCCAGAAGGTTTCACCACCTTCCTGACCAGAGCATTTTTTGCAATGTGGCACTGTGCTACTTTAACTAGTAATTGCTCGGTCATGCAATGCTTAAATCAAACAAAATTTACATCCTTTTTTTCCCACAAATAGTTTTCTTTTAGTGGTATTTGATCACCTCTGAAATTTTTATTTTTTTGCGATATAAACAAAAAAAGACCAAAAATTTTTTAAAAAATTATATTTTCTGCTTTTTGTTATAACAAAAATCCTATAAACTCATTTTGTATCATACATTTAGGCCAAAATGTATTCAGTCACATGAACATGCAGCCAGTTTAAAAAGTTCAGCAAATGCGATATACGCACCTGTGCTTAGTCATTGCCCATTGAATATTTTTTTTTACACAAAGTTGTCACTGAAATGATATATGGCTCACACATGCCATGGGTATATGTGAAATTACACCCCAAAATACACTCTGCTGCTTCTCTTGAGTATGGGGATACCACATGTGTGAGACTTTTTGGAAGCCTAGCCATGTACACTACCTATAAAAGTTTCGGAGGCCCTGAAATGTCAAGATAGCACAAATCCCCCCAAATGACCCCTTTTTGGAAAGTAGACATCCCAAGCTATTTGCTGAGAGGCATGTTGATTCCATGGAATATTTTGTTTTGTCACAATTTTCGGGAAAATTACAATTTTTTTTTTTTTTACACATAGTTGGTTAGGTTGAAAAAAGACACAAGTCCATTTAGTTCAACCAAAAAAATAAATAAATCATACAATCTCATATACACAATCCTTCATGCACAGTTGATCCAGAGGATGGCAAAAAACGCCAGCAAAGCATGCTCCAATTTGCTACAGCAGGGGAAAAAAATTCCTTCCTGATCCCCGAGAGGCAATTGGATTTTCCCGGGATCAACTTTACCTTTAAATGTTAGTACCCATTATAGTATGTACATTTAGAAAAGAATCCAGGCCTTTTTTAAAGCAATCTACTGAACTTGCCAGAACCACCACTGGAGGGAGTCTATTCCACATTTTCACAGCTCTTACTGTGAAGAAAACTTTCTGTATTTGGAGATGAAATCTTTTTTTCTCTAAATGTAAAGAGTGCCCCCTTGTCCTCTGTGATGACCTTAAAGTGAATAACTCCAAGTTCACTATATGGGCCACTTATGTATTTGTAAATGTTTATCATATCCCCCTCCTCTTCTCAAGAGAGAATAAAATCAGTTCCTCTAATCTTTCCTCAAAGTTGTCATTTAACCACTTAAGGACCGGAAGAATTTCCCCCTTAATGACCAGGCCATTTTTTGTGATACGGCATTGCGTCGTTTTAACTGACAACTGCGTGGTCATGTGACACTGTACCCAGACAAAATTGACATCCTTTTTTTTCCACAAATAGAGCTTTCTTTTGGTGGTATTTGATAACCTCTGCGGTTTTTATTTTTTGTGCTATAAACAAAAAAGGGAGCGACAATTTTGAAAAAAGAACAATATTTTATTCTATTTGCTGTAATAAATATTCCCAAAAAAATGTAAAAAAAGAAATGTCTTCATCAGTTTAGGCTGATATATATTCTTCTACATATTTTTGGTAAAAAAAATTGCAATAAGCGTATATTGATTTGTTTGCGCAAAAGTTATAGCGTCTACAAAATAGGGAATAGATTTATGGCATTTTTATGGCATTTTTATATATCTTTTTATTTTTACTAGTAATGGCTGTGATCTGCAATTTTTAGCAGGACTGCAACATTGAAGCGGACAGATTGGACACTTTTGACACATTTTTGGGACCATTGACATTTATACAGCGATCAGTGCTATAAAAATGCACTGATTCCTGTGTAAATGTCACTGGTATGGAAGGTTAACACTAAGGTGCAATCAAGGGGTTAAATGTGTTCCCTGCTAGGTGTTTCTAACTGTGGGGGGATGTGATTTATTAGAGGAGACATATCGCTGTTCCTACTTAGTAGGAACAGACAATCTGTCTCTCCTCTCCTGACAGAATGTGGATGTGTATGTGTTTACACACACACATCCCCGTTCTGGCTCTTGTGCCCACAATTGTGCATGGCTGGTGGACATTGCAGCCGCCGGCTTTGTGCATTGTGTCCCCCATCATGCAGCGGGTGCACGTGTGCAACTGCTAGGGCTGTTTAAAGAGCCAATGTACATCTACGGCGATTCGCGGGAACGTGCAGACCTGACGGCGGCGGCTGGCCAGCAAGTGGTTAAATGATATATTGTTCAAACGTGCCATGGGTGAAATTATACCCAAAAAGACATTATGCTGCTTCTCCTGAGCATGGGGATACCACATGTGTGTGATTTTTTGTCAGTCTAGCCACGTAAAGGACTACAACTGGGGGAGGATGTCAGCCCTCTCAGCGGTGACCGGGCGCCTCAGGAGGGCATCTTTCTAAGGTAAGTACACCATTATGTCCTAGTATGTGATGCAATAGCCTTACCAGTGTTTTTTTTTTGCCAGCCGTGGTTTACAACTGCTTTAAAGGGGGCACTCAACATTGCTGAATACCATGAACCCATCATAGGTTACTTAACAATAAAATCTAATTAGTCACTCAGGTCCCAGGGAGCAGGAAGTGGACAGATGTACAAAGGGGAGAGAAAACATATATAAATATAAAGGGGACTTGCTACTTATGCAACCCCCCACCCTGTGTCTCCACAACCAGTGTTCCTAAACACAAGAACACAGAGAGAGGTATTTAAAAAACACTAATATTATTATGGATGAACACTACCTACCAGTAGTCCAGCAGATAGGTGCCTATCAACCAGGTGCCTTGAAAGCTAAGTTGTTCCAAGTTGATCCCTGGAAACGAGAGGCAGTGGAGAGCACAAAGTGCGGGAGAGACAAAAAATGTCTTCCACTTCTGCTGCCTCTCACACCCAGAGAACATTGGACTGCCTGATGTAAAGTCATATGAAGAATTTGTGATTAAGGAGTTCATAGTATTACATAGATGCATAATAAATGATATAGACATTCTACCCAATCATGTAAATAGCATTTATATACTGTAGGTACAGCTGAAAGCACAAGGAGTACAGAGCAGTGGGGAGAAATAGGAGGGTGAGGGTAGACAAAAGATAAGTAAGGACATTCTTCCCCCCTCTGCCTAGCCAAACACCCATGCAGATTGTCCAAAGCGGGCAGGGCGTGTCTCCAGAGGAACGAGCAATGACCCAATGGGGACATAGCTCCAAATGTCTTGTCTTGTCAGAGTGCGCCAATTAGAAAATAGAACAATCTCATCTTATACCAAGGGCAGTAAATCCTAGGGCATAAGGTGGAGTGACAAAGGATGAGACAACAAGCGCTCTGATAGGCAGTGTAAAATTGTTGGAGGAAGGGTCAATGTCACATACCATACATGAGATACTTCCATAGGCATAAGGTAACAGTGGGCACCTTGTCAAGGAAGCAGGCAGGTCTCATGATGAGGTCCAATCGGAGGTAAGTGTGAAGAACCAGATCTTCTGCAAGATATGCTGAGAGCAATACAAAAAGGAAGCTCGCTCAGTCAAGAAGACAACAGAGGGGCAGAGTACACCCCATGGAAAAGTATCATCTAGGATTACTTCATATTGCCCAGGGGGTTGAACAGAACCTGTCACCTTGTGGGTCAGAGGGAAATGGAGCACTGGGGTCTCTAAGGCAGAGGTCTTGAAGGAGTAGTGAAGCGGGAAAAATCCCCTTTTTGGGAAAACCAGGAACAACAGACCGGACAACGGACTTTTCAGTAAAAAACAGAACGTTATTTAATCCACGCCGGTATGGCACTTAACTCCAACTCAACATCAGGAAGTCAAGTGACGTCTATGAGCTTTTTCATTGTATACATATTGGCAATTACGTCATAAGCTATACGCTTCCTTTATCAATTTAGCAGAAGTTAACTCTTTGTACTTCTTAACACAAAGACATTTTAGTATGACATTTATTCTAGGCATGGTTTCCAGTAGTTTCAGTTTAATTTAGCGTTTGTGGTTAGCTTTATCTGTCTCACTTATCAATATGCAAGCTACTAGCTGGTTTTGCAAAGCAAAAACATCCTGTTTAAGTTTCCCCAGTTTAAAGACTGTGTGGGTGAAACTCAGAGACAGGATGATCACCTCAGAAATATGCTGTAACTACACAAATACAGAAAAACATATTCTCCATTTTGTCTTCACTTCCATTTTGCTCTCCTACAGCCATTAGCGCCGTAGCCTCTCCTACCACAGTAGGGGAGTCATCTGCCAGCCAGTCAGGGACATAGATAAAGTAAGCTCTAGAAAGCTGAGCTAGTTAGTCACGTGACTGAAGTACAAAGAGGTAGTGTCACAATCAGGAGTCAGGCTCAAAGATCAGTTGCTGACCTGCAGGATAGGTACACAGGCAGTAACCCTGGCGGATGACGCAGGCTTACCTGAGGTGCAGAGTCTAAGTAGTAAACAGTGTTCCCCAGATCTCCTGGTGGTGGAGATGGATTTTGCTGCGTGTTAGTACCTCAGGATCACCCCGCCAGGAGGTGAGCAAGCCAGGGTCAAGTAGCGGATAAGCAGGTAAGGATCAAAGAGAAGCATAGCCAGAAAACAAGCCAAAGGTTAGTAAGAAATAGTTTCAGGTTGGGATCAGGCAGAAGCTTAGTTGAGGAACAAGCCAAAGGTCGATAACAAGTGGTAGCAAAATATGGATGGCAGCAGGAAACAGGAAGCGCAGAGACATTGCTTAAATCAGGAAGCTCATGGGAGGAGCAAAGAGTTCAAGGTTCAGCAGAAGTCAAGGCACAAGGCAGAGTTGTCCAATGGATCAGCTAGGGTGCTATTGTCCAGCATCTCACTGGCTGGGAAGAGGTTAACATCAAGGGACAATCAAGGGGTTAACTGTGCGCCTAACATGTTTAATGGTGTACAGTGTGTGCTGCTTCCTACTTTCTAATCTGGCTATCTTTTCTCCCTGCTTTTCAGTCAGAGAACATCCAGATCACTGTTCTCTGTACACAGAGTTCTGTGTGTTCATACACACAGAACTCTGTGCTGTGATTGGACACAGCCGATCAGCAGGTTTCATCCTAAATCATTAGCTTAAATCTGCTGGCACACTTGTGCTGTGTCCAATCACAGAACAGATCAGCAGGTGGCATGCGCATGTGAGCCCCAAACCCTGCACCTGTCGCCCGCTCACAGTATATTTATTGTGAGCAGTCGGCAGGTGGTTAAGCTGGACATTCTTGCACCTGGGGGCCTTAATGAGAAGTTAGATGGACTCAAGATCATGCCATCACATATGTTTTAAAACTTTATTTCCATCATGCGTTTTTCTTATCTGCCATGTGTTTCTAATGAATTCATATGCTTCTAATGAATTGATATGTTTTTCCTTATTTATTATTGATTACATAATTTCTCTATACCTCTGCCTATACCAAATATCATTTTCTTGTATTGTGCATTTTTCTCATGTGCCATACATTTCTAACAAATTGATATGTTCCTACTGAATCGATATATTTATCATTATTATACCTCTGTATATACGATGTATTTTTTTTATACCATGTATAATTTTTTTGTACCATGCATTTTTTTATGTGGCATGTGTTTCTAATAAATTAATACATTTCAAATGAATTAATACTTTTATCATTGTTTATTATCAGTTTTTCACATAATTTGTCTATACTTTTACATATACCACATATAATTTTTTTGTACCATACTTTTTTTATGTGTCATGCATTTTTAAGGAATTGATACATTTTTAATGAATTGATATGTTTTGAATTAATTAATATGTTCGTTATGATTTCTTATCATCACAGTTTATGATTCTTACCCCTATGATTTTTTTTGCACATGTCGTATTTATAATGGCCCTTGATTTGCTGACATGTGGCGGGCAGTGTTATATTCTTTTCACTAGTTACTAGTTAGTCCACTATGAGTTTGCCCCTGGCCAGCCCCTGGTCTATCGACTACTGTGTGACTATTTCAATCTGTGTGGGTAGCCCTAGAATTAGGCTAAGAAAAAGGTGGGATACCTTGAAATGTGTCTTAATGCGCGTGTCCGAGGGTGATGTTAGAGAAGTGGAGAAGTGGATCCTGGTCCAGTAGTGACATGACAACAAAGGAGAGGGCACACTGACCTAGTGCATTACAATAACTAAATTTTATTAAAAATATGTATAACAAGAGAATACTTACAAATGCATGTTATGCATGAGCATATCTAAACATACAGATGGGACTGCCTCCCAATTCACCATACTGGGCTGATGGCATGGGAAGACCTCAAAGCTTCCAGAAACGGACTTACACATTTCGAAGGTCAAGCCCTCTTCATCAGAGCCAAACCAAGCCTGTGTCTTTTTTCTCATTGTTGTTCAGAGACTGTGTAGCTGAATGAATGTATTAATATTAAGGTCAGTAGCTCTCAGTGAATGTTTTATCACACAGGCAAACATTTTGATAACAACAGATAGATATCTTTACAATGTAAGAAAATTGGAAGCATTATATATTTATAGATTTGAATATTTATGGACACTATGGGGGAATTCAGTAAAGCTGATGTACTACTTTTCTGGTATTAATCCCTATTTTTAATGTATTGCACCAAATTCATGAAGAATTAGCATTTTGTTCTAACAGCATCTCGTGCACTTAATTCAGGTAGTTCTAAAATGCGCCACTTTTACAATGTGACACAATAAATGCACCAAATTCAAAATACAATACTGTCAGTTTGTTTCCTATGAAAGTGGAGCTAATTAAGATCAACTAGTTTTTGGCGTACAGAAAGAGGAACTGGCAGAGATAGACTTTGCAAAAGTGTCTTGTGAGTGTTCTAAAAGTGGCGCAGCATGTGCCAAATTCAAGCACAAGTTCTAAACTGGTACATGAGTTTGGCATTGTTTGCACCATTTTTACAACACACACTTTTGCAAAATCTGTTTGTGTCAGTCTTTATGAATAAGAGGGTATTCTAATTCTACACTATAATTATGTATCTGACATTTGTATGTAAATTATGTTTGATGGAACAAGAGAGATAAAAAATGGAGGAGCAGATAGCACAAAACTACAATTTACATATGTGAGATTATGACTGGTTCTAAGTTTAAAAGATATGTAAAAGTTTGTTTAAAAAAAACAAAAAACAAACAAACATGTCATGCTTACCTCCTCTGTGCAGTTGGTTTTGCATAGAGTAGCCCCAATCCTCCACTTCTGGGGTCCCTTAGCTGCGCTCCTGGCTCCTCCTCTTCTCAAGTGCCCCTTTGGAGAGCCACTTTCCCTCGGGGCACTCGTGCTGGCGTGCTCCTGTGTCCCGCTGCTGCGCTCATTGACACAGACAGCAGGACTCTTCCCCGCCCCCCGGCTCCCACGTAATTGGATTTAATTGACAGCAGCGGAAGCCAATGGCTATGCTGCTATCAATCTATTCAAACGGACCCAAGACACCGGTTGGAGCTGGTGTGTTAGTTCCATCGCTGGAAAGACCGGGTTCAGCTAAGTAAAAGGGGGGCTCTGGGGGGCGGCTGCATCACAGGAGATTTTTCACCTTAATGCATAGAATGCATTAGAGTGAAAAACCTTGAGGGTTTGCAACCCCTTTAAAGTGGAGTTCCAGGCACAAATTTAGCTCAGTTTTAAAAAAAAATAATTCTTCTGGACTTCTGTCCCATGATGCTACGGCATGGTACGTCACTTCTACGGTCTTTTTGTGCAATCCTCCTTCTCCCCATTGCCTTATGGGACCTTTTTGTGTCCCAGAAGACAACAGGACCTTTCAGGATACGTTGCACAACTCGTGCATGCACAGTAGGAAACAGGTTGTGAAGCCTCAAGGCTTCACTTTCTTTTTCCCTTAGTAAGGATGCCGGCGTCTGCACCTGGAGCTGATGGACAGGTCAGCTTCGGGAGCCGACATTACAGGCTCCCTGGACAGGTAAGTGTCCTTATATTAAAATTCAGCAGCTACAGTATTTATAGCTGCTGACTTTTAATTTTTTTTTGCCCAGGCTAGAACTGCACTTTAAGACAGTACAATGATTAACAGCACAGATATGAGCCCATCTCTCTGTCACTCTGCTTTTTCCTGCTGTGAGTGTGCTCCATGCCAGAACATGAATTGATTGGCTACTTGTACTGCTACTTCATCTCACACTACAGCCCTTCAGAACAGGTGAAATTTAAAAAAAGAAAAACAAAACATTACATTAAATTGTAGACATTAGATTCAATAGTGGAGTTTCCCTTAAAATAGTTTTTCTATTAGTTTTCTTATAAAGCACTTTTAGGTTAGTAAGATGATGTTAAAACTTTAAAAGTCACTGTAATAATAAGGATGGCATGTTATTATATGCATTTCTTTTGTGCAGTTAATTCAAATATATTGACTAAATTCATTCTGACTTTCTATTTTAAGTAAATAAATTGACTGCCTTTTATCTGGACCAGCTGCATTTGTTTTAAACCAGGAGGTCTCTATTTAAGATTGTTTTATCAGCTCAAAAGTAGTTCCACCTTCCTTAAATTCAATATTTTTCCACTGTGTGCCTTGCATCTTGTTCAATTCCTTCCTTGTCAAAGAGACTCCAACACTGTTTCAATTGGATTCCAAAAATAACCTCTTTATTCACACTGCTTATGCTATTATATTGTTGCACAGCTCGGGCATGTGAGGGGTCATTCCATTATCCAGAAACGAGATAACTGAGTATTAGGGCAGCCAAGCTCTTTGACTTTCTGCCCTGTGGTAATGGGTCTTTTTTTAAGGCCTTTAACCAATGTTTCTACTTGGTATTTGACAAAAGAAAAGGTAACATTCCTACCTAATCCTTTATCTTTCTCTATCTGCGGACAGTTTGGTAAAAAAAAAAAAAAAAAATGTTCCTGTTTTTATTAAAAATGCTCTATGTTCACGTGAAGCCAGTATTTGATCTCAGTGAAAATTTGAACACCACAAGAAATAATAGTCAAAAAGAGACTCCTGTTTAACGCATGTTTGCAAACGTTTTGACTGAATTGAGAGAGCTTGATAGGATTTAAAGATAAGGTAGTAAAAACCAGATGCGCATATATATATGTGACTCAATTGCTTTTCGCCTTTATAAAGGCTGGAGTCAATAAGATACTTTACAAAACATTTTGTTAAATGCCAAACAAGAGAAGAACAGGGATGATAAGCAAACATACATGTAGAATATATTATATATAAGGGTAGGTTATGATATTTTACAAACAACAGTATTTTTAAGGTAGAACCTTATTTTATTCTCTTCAGCGATAAACAATGCAATCATATTACAGTAACTTTAACTGTTCATGTCTTTTTTTGCTTAATGGGAGATTTTAATCTAATGTTCCTGCAGTATATACACACACATTGCAGTTCAGTTAGGTTACAAGGCTGTATAAAGCCATTAATGTTTAATGTTTTTTAATTGTAGGAAACCTGTGTACTTGTAGGAAGCCATTAATTAAGAGTTAAAAGTACAATTTTCAAAACCATTAATGAAGGTTTAACCACTTAAGGACCAGAAGGATTTGCCCCCTTAATGACCAGGCCATTTTTTGCGATACGGCACTGCAGCACTTTAACTGACAATTGCGCTGTTGTGTGACATTGTATCCAAACAAAATGTATGTCCTTTTTCTTGATCATACATCACGGTACACAGAGTATTAATTACATAGTGGGTTAGATAGGCACCATCGGTGATTGGACACTGGTTAACCCCAATTAAGGAGAATTCCTCCACTATATAACCCCTCCCATATGGGGAGGACCTCAGTTTTTTCACCAGTGTCTAAGGTGGTTGATCACATAAAACATGTGCTGTGAAGAAAGCTCCAGTTTGATCCCTGCGGGGGCTTAAAGGGCTATGCTGACCGGATCCATATCTCAGGCCGATATTTTGACACCCAAGATGGTATGGTACCCGGGCCTCATCATCCGAAGAAGCAAGGTTTTGCCTGTAAGTCTCTCTTTGGAGGACTGGGCTCTGAGAAAACCAGGCTTGGTGTACTATTAAAACAGTGGCATGAAAGTTTCTGGCAGAGTCTTTTACAGGTCCAGGTAAGAGGCTTCTCTGAGTAGGAACCCAAAAAACCCTGAAGGTTGGCACAACGCTACCCGCCGTGATGGGTGAAGGCTGGAAACTGTCTGTTCTCAGCAGTTCCTGCGGCGGGGACAGGTAAGAGAAGTTAATCCTTTATATATATATATATATATATATATATATATATATATATATATATATATTTATATTACAAATGGATTTTCTTCAATGAGTAGTTGCATGTCTTACCTGATTTCCACCACTAGAGGGAGTAAGGAGCAAACTTACGTGCTTTTCAGATACACACTCAGTGAAGCTGGTGTCCAATCCACTCACTTCCTCCACTGCAGGTGCAGATGCCAGGTGGCTAATTTAAAAGCCCAGAGTGTTCAGAGCTCTGTAAACAGATGGACACAGAGTGTGGGTAGTGAGCATCCTAAAGTGGTCGGATCCAGTCTAAACCTAGGACACCTGCTCGGCATCAGGTTGTGCAGTATTAAGCATATATGTATATTGTGAGACTTTTAGCACAACAGTGATTGCATATGTACTAGTACCTCTGCTTTGTAGCTTGGGACTATGTCTCCTCGTAAAAGGGTCTCGGGGGGAGGTAACAAAGGCACAAGAAAGTCACTGCCTGTGTCTAGGGGTCCTAAAGATGCCTGCAGATTACCATCCCCCCCTGCAAGACTGGAGCCAGCCTCACAGGATGAGTCAGTGCCCCTGTGAGGTTTTGAAGCCTCTCCTAATGTTACAGCCCCAGCGTATGTCACAGAGGATTCCCTTAGGGCTACATTGGAGTTTTGAGGGAAGAATTATGATTTTTATTACAGCTTCCTTAAAAGATAGCAGAAAAAGGGGTAGATCCCCTCCCTTTGCTGCACTTTCTCTTTCAGATGATTCTTCTGTCAATGAGGAGAGATCCCTATCCAGAGATAGGGATCAAGAGCAGTCTGAGGATTCAGAGGAAGAGGAGAGAGCTTCTTCCTCTCAGGCACTCAAGAAGCAGATCCAGTATTATACTGAACTAGTGCGTTCCACATTTAAAATGCCCTCTGCTGAGGCCGCTACATCCTCTGTTTCTTCCCTGGGGGTCAGAAGGATCCCACAGACTGCCTTTTCCTTTCCAATTCATCCTTTAATGAATACATTGTTGTATGAGGACTGGGGACATCCCGATAAACGGTTTACTCCTCCTAAAAGGTTTTCTATGCTTTATCCTCTGGAGGAAAGCTTCACCAAGAAGTGGGCGGTCCCATCCGTGGATGCGGCTGTCTCTTGTTTGAATAAAAACCTGACCTGTCCCTTGGACAATGCTCAGGTGTTTAAAGATCCAACTTATAAAAAGCTGGAAACTTTATTAAAAGCCTCCTTCTCCATGGCTGGCGCTGTAGTCCAACCTACAGTCGCAACTGTGGGTTTGTGTCAATTCCTCAAGGAACAGGTTAAGCAGATGCTTGGCCTCCTTCCCAGTGAGGAAATGGAGAACTATGCAGACCTTTGACAGGTGCTGTGTTTTATGATTGATGCCATTCTGGATTCTGCCCAGCAAGCATCTCGTTTGTCTCTCCTGTTGGTACACATGCGCAGGTCCCTTTGGCTTAAAAGTTGGGCAGCAGAGCTTTCATGCAAAAGATATTTAGCTGGCTTCCCATTCAAAGGGGAACGCCTATTTGGGGATGACCTAGATAATTTTATCCAAAAAATTACAGGTGGTAAACCTACACTCCTACCAGTTAAGAGGAGTAAACATCCACCATTCAAACGGTCTCATTCCCCTTCCCCTGGAACATCAGGCTCTAAGCAGTGGCGACGGCCTTCCCAATCTACTTTCAGAGGAAGGGCCCAGGATCACACTCAAGGGCAGAAAAAGGCTTGGGGATGAAAGCCTGCCAAGCAGAGCCCAAAAACATCCCTGTGAAGGGGCGCCCCCAATCGGCTGAGTGGGGGGAAGGCTCCTACAGTTTTCAGGAGCCTGGCGGGAAGAGGTTCAAGACAAGTGGGTGGTCTCTTCAGTATCTCTAGGTTACAAAATAGTTCCTAGAGTTTCCACCAGCTCGTTTCCTAAGGTCAAGGGTTCCCAAAGATCCAGTAAAGCGAGAACTGCTGCTACTGGCCTTAGATCGCTTACTATCCCAGGGAGTGATAGTAGAAATGAACCCAAAAGATCAGGGTTCAGGTTTCTACTCGAATCTCTTCACCGTTCCAAAACCAAATGGAGATGTCAGATCTAAAGGATCTGAATCAGTTTCTACACATTCGATCCTTCCGAATGCAGTCAGTTCGTTCGGTGGTCTCCACCCTGCAGGGGGAAGAATTTATGGCATCAATAGATATCAAGGATGCATATCTTCATGTGCCGATTTTTCTCGCTCACCAAAGATATCTAAGGTTCGAGGTAGACCAGCACCATTTCCAGTTTGTGGCCCTTCCTTTCGGTCTCGGTACAGCTCCTCAAATTTTTACAAAAATTCTAGACCCTCTCTTAGCAAATCTAAGAGCTCAGGGCATAACTGTGGTAGTTTATCTAGATGATTTGCTACTCATAGAGCAATCGGTGGCACACCTGAACCACGCTGTCTTCAAGACAGTAAGACATTTGGAAAGACTAGGCTGGATAATCAACCTAGAAAAGTCGTCTTTGCAACCTTCAACAAGGTTGGAGTATCTAGGTAAGATCATAGACACCGCTCAAGCCAGGGTGTTTCTACCAGAGCCAAAGGTCAAGGCCGTGAGAGCTCTAGTCCGCTTAGTATTAAGCAAAAGGAGTCCATCCATTCGGCTAAGTATGAGACTGTTAGGAAAGATGGTTGCCACTTTCGAGGCTGTTCCATTTGCTCAGTTTCACTCCAGGCCCCTGCAGAGAAGCATTCTCGCAGCTTGGAACAAAAAGACTCATGCCTTGGATCTTCAGATGTGCCTATCCCCAAGGATTCGCAAAAGCCTCAATTGGTGGTTACGAACCAAAAATCTTTTGAAAGGCAAACCCTTTCTTCCTCTACAATGGAAGATCGTAACCACAGATGCCAGTCTGACAGGCTGGGGAGCAGTTCTGGAAGAAACATGCATGCAGGGAAGATGGTCTGCAACTGAGAGGCGCTTGCCCATCAATATTCTAGAAATTTGGGCAATTTACTTGGCCCTCATGGACTGGTCTTAAAGGCTACAGGGTCATCCTATTCGGATACAATCCGACAATGCCACGGCTGTGGCTTACATCAATCACCAAGGAGGCACCAGAAGTCTGGATGCCCAAAGGGAGGTGAATCGCATTCTTGCATGGGCAGAAAGCCATGTTACCTGCCTGTCTGTGGTATTCATCCCAGGAGTGGAAAATTGGCAAGCGGATTTCTTAAGCCGCCGGCAATTATGCCCAGGAGAATGGTCCCTACACCCCGACATATTCCAAACCATATGTCAAAGGTGGGGAACACCAGATGTGGATCTATTCGCGTACAGATTCAACAGGAATCTGGACAAATTTGTGTCCAGAACAAGGGATGTACTTGCTCAGGGGTCAGATGCTCTGACAATCCCATGGGATCAGTACAATCTAATGTATGCCTTCCCTCCGAACCCACTTCTTCCGTGGTTCCTGGGAAGGGTCAAAAGGGAAGCAAAGCAGTCCTTTTAGGGACATTGGGGTGGACAGATCGGAAATTTTTGACACTTTTTTTGGGACCAGTGATATTTATACAGTGATCAGAGCTAAAAAAAGGCACTTATTACTGAATAAATGTTACTGGCAGGGAAGGGGTTAACACTTGGGGATGATCAAGGGGTTAAGTGTTTCCTAGGCAGGTGTTTCTAACTGTGGGGGCAGTGTACTGACTAGAGGAGGAGAGAGATCGCTGCTTCTGATCACTAGGAACAGCAGCTCTCTCTCTCTACTCCCCAGTCAGAATGGGGATCTGTTTGTTTACATTGACAAATACTCGTTCTGGCTCTCTGTGGAGCGATCGCGGGTGACCAGCAGACATCGCGGCTGCCAGCCATGCACATCGGCTCCGGCATCACGCCAAGGGCTCGTGTGTACCCCGACACTCTTAAAGCGCTTGACGTATACCTACGGCGATTTGCACAGAGGGGTCAACCTGCTGCAATATAATGACGGCGGCTGGTCATCAAGCGGTTTCATTTCCTCAGTGCTTTTGTTGCAATATTCAGCTTCAGCTTTGGAAACGTCCTCCCACAGTACTTTTTTCTGCTGTCAGTAGTGCTCAGTATGATGGCCAGCATCATTGAACCAACTTACTCTGAGCCAAGTTGTTGTTGCCAACCCAGCCTGTGACTGGACAGTAAAGGGAGAAAAAAAAGTGATGAGCTCATAGCTATGTCACTCTGCTTTTTCTTCCAGTTAGCATGCTTTAGCTATTTGTGATTTTTTTTTTTTTGTTTTTCCTTTAACACTCTATCCCTGCTGTACAGTTATTTACACTGCTTGTATTTCAAAAATACATTTAATGATGTATTAATGCCTAACTTCAAGTTTAGTATGCGTCTGGACCAAGCATTAGCAACATACAGTATATAGCATTGTGTTCCAGTGTGGTATGAAGACTTCCTTTCCTGTTCCCTGAGCAAAACCAGTGCTTTTCAGCCATTCAGAAAAAAAAATATTTTATGAATGAATACAAGGCTTCCTCAGCCGAACTCAATTTTGTTCTGGGAACAGCATGGGAAGTCTACTGACTGCTTTTGAAACACAGCGCTATATACTGATGCTACATACAGTTTATGCAGCACATAGAGCAGGTGCATATGTTAGTAACAGAAATAATTTGCTTGGACCAGATTGGTGCAAACAAACTATTAAGCCCTCATGCACACTGTAAATTATAAAAAAGCCAGTAGCGTTAGCTGTAGAAAGCTGTAGCTGTAGAATGAGTTTTGCTGTGTTTTTGCAGTAGCGCTTTTTAGCTGCTGCATTTTTTTATCGAAAATATTATCGAAAATATACTCCCACGAAAGCCTATGGCCTAAAAACGATGACGCACCGAATAGCCAAGTTTTTCAACCTTTCTTCAGCTTTTATTAGAGTTAGAGCGTTTTTACAGCTGAAAAACTCCTCTTGAAACCCACTAGTTCTGTTTCTTTTTCCCAGCCACTAAACGCCACTGCCAAAAACTGCTGATAACAGCCTATGTGTGCATAGACACATAGGAAAACATGCTGTAGAGTTTATTGGCTGCAGAAAAAAATGCCTGAAGCCAAAAACAGCAAGTGTGCATGAGGCCTTAAAGTCATAGTAAACCTGGAGCTTTAATGATTACAGAGCAGCAGTATTTGTGTATTTTATATCTGCATAGTATACAGAATAGAGTTCATATATACAGTAAATGTCTACGTATAACAAAAACTTTTTAGTTTAGAGTAGTAAAGGGTTAAAACGTTTGTTAACCCCCCCCAAAAAAATAAACCAGACACTGTTCCCTCAAAGCATGTTATATAGCGGTGCTTGTGCTGTGTAATTTGAACCCATGTAACGCCTAAAAAACCTCAGTAAGAAAGCTGGCGACTCCAAATCTATGTGAAATATTTATTGGTGCATGTTAAATAAGTACAAGGGGCTAACGTGTTTCGGCAAACCGCCTTGGTCACAGCACAAAAGTTAAAATGAGAAACAAACTATATATAGCATGTGGGGAACTCCACCCACCAGGCAGGCAAAAAAACAATCATGCTAAATAAAACCATTGGATTGCCTGATAGGTATGAGGATGCACCACTACAAAGGAAAAAAAAACAAAAAAAAAACTGGCTGAATATACCTTCCCCCTGTAAGCTGATTATGATATATCATGGCAGCTGAACCTTGACACCGGGGTCAGTTTAGATGCCTTCGTCATGCACAGCCCTGCTCTGTCCTCCTCCCCCCTTCCCTCACTGCTTGTCTGCTCATGTCAGCACCTGCCCCCTCCCCTCCTTCTGCTCTTATAATTAATATAAAAAGCTCCCATCTCCTCTGTAATGTTACAAGAAGTGCCCCTGTGCCCATGTTATATAAAAAATATACTTATCTGTACCTATATCACAGCGGCTTCTGGTGATCACATGACTCCCAGTGACCAGATGGAGCTGTCAGCCGGGTAGAGGAGAGAGCCGATGACTCACATGATTGCTGTGAGCCGCTGTGTTATAGGTACAGTTAAGCATATTTTTTATATAACACATGCACAGGGGCACTTATTGTTATATTACAGAGGAGATGGGAGCTTTTTCTAGAAGTGGGTTAACAACCAATTTAAAATCAAAGAAAGTTTTTTCCTACAATTCCTGTTCCAGAGGTGCAAGGACGGAAGGAAGTGAGAGGAAGTCTTTGCAAAGGGAGGGGAATTCCCCTCTCTGACAGCTGTAAACAGAAGTGGTGTCACTAATGGAGTACTTCCACTCAATTTCTGTTTCAATGACAATGACTCTCAAAATGTTGTAATCTCTCGGGGGCGTGGCGACCGGACTCCAAGATGGAAGCTTAACTTAGGAGCTCCGCTCGCCCATCAGAGATAATCCGCAGCAATCAGAGTCCACCAGCACCATCCGCGGCCTCAAACATAGCCACACTATCGGCAGATCACCGATGATCCCAGGAAAGGATGCCACGGCACCGTAAAAACCCACAGCAGCCGCAGAAAATGCAGAGCTACTACACCTCGCGTGGGCCACAACAAAACGGCGGCGGCGCACAAGATGAGAGGCCAGACCAGTGATCCGGACAGAACAGCGGTGATAATGGGCTATCATCGGCTTCCTCTTGCTCGGCCAACCCACCCAGCGAAGCCTCCTCAGGCCCATCAACCCCCACGACGAGGAGCCCGGCCAAATAGAGGCAATGGAGGGATTCCCCAGTCAGACAACAGGCCGATCCGGAAATGGAGGTCAGAGTACTCAGGGACGGGACCCAATCAAAGATTTTCCCACAGAAGACAGGCCAGTGTCAGATACACTGATGAAGGACATGCTGCTGTCCCTGCGCTCCTCATTACAGGAAGATTTGGTTAAAGGAATCACAGAGAAGTGCAAACACTAGGCCGCAGAGTGAATCAAGTGGAGCACAAGATGGAGGAATATACCTCATCCTATAATGTCATGGTAGAAGCACATACAGCACAAGCGGAGGACATTTCATGGATAAAAGATAAACTGGCTGACCTCGAGGACAGATCCAGGAGAAATAACCTCAAACTGAGGGGTATACCATAATCTGTCCCCCCTTCTCAGCTCCTGCAATATGCCCAGACCCTATTTTCCACATTAATTCCTGAAGCAACTACATCAGATCTCCTAGTGGACAGGATTCATAGGGTCCCCAAACCGTCCTTCCTCCCTGATGACACTCCTAGGGATGTATTAATGAGAGTACACTACTACCACATAAAAGATCGTATACTGCAGGCTTCCCGCAAACCAGAAACATCCCCCAACAGTATATCACCATAAGAGTGCTCCCTGACCTGTCCAGGCACACTTTACAACGCCGCAGAAACCTGATGACAATTACAAAAGCCCTGAGAAATCACAATATCCTCCATAAATGGAAGTACCCTGCAACTCTGTCTATCACACATAATGGACATACCATTTCAGTATCCACTTTAGAGGAAGGGATTAAGGTGCTAAGGAATTGGGGCATAATTTCTGACCAACCCGCCCAACACTTAACTCCTCAGGGACCGACTCCTCTACAGAGCGATTGGCAAATTGTCTCCCACAAGCGTTCAAACAAGAAAAACGCCGGTGGAAGCTCATAGTACATTCCTCAGTTACAAACAAGTTTATCTCCAGGGAAGAGTCCAACACCAGTAGCAGTTACGTCTGCACAGGGATCAATTAATGGATCCATTTCTTATGCAACCCTTGTTGACTTTCTCTTTTTCTTTTTTGTTCTTTTTACCTTATATATTTGATATGCACAGTCTCGCTTATGGCAGAATCAAATCACCTATGGAATATGAAGAAACGATGAGAACTTTCTCCACTGACATACCCGCAAAAAACCACAAATCAGCTGGGCACAGTGAGTACTCCCACCACTTCACTCCACATGATCCCACACTCCCCTTACAATGATGATTACATGCCTTTCAATTAATACCCGGGGACTAAACCACCCAGCAAAACGGTTCTCCATGTGGAAGGAAGCTAGTAAACAAAATGCGGACATTCTATGCGTTCAAGAAACCCACTTCTAGCTAAACAACGCTCCACAGTGTAAGCATAAAGACTATCCACACATCTACATGGCTAATACACCAAACAGCAAAAAAGGAGGTGTCTTGCTAGCTTTCAAAAACTCACTCTCAATACAACTTAAAGATATCTTTACCGATGCAGGAGGCAGATACATCATCTTCACAGCAGATATTAATTCTAAACCATATACAGTAATCACATTGTATGCCCCGAATACACACCAAATTTGATTCCTTAAGAAGGTCCTGCACAAAGCAAACTCAATGAAATACGGCAACCTCCTGATATGCGGTGATTTCAACATAACCTCAGATCCGACTTTAGACACTTCTTCGGGTCAATCAAAAGGAACTCTATCCCTTCAGTCCATTCTCCACCAGAAGGAGCTATTTAACACATGGAGGTGTTTACACACCACTGAAAGGGATTATACCTTTTTCTCCAACAGACACTCTACATATTCACGAATAGACATGTTCCTAACGAATAAGTGGCTCCTGCAAAACGTGGAATCGACTAGAATTCATGATATCACGTGGTCTGACCACGCTGCCATATCCATGTCTATCGCAGAGAGGGGAGTCTCCTCCTCACCACCCATCTGGCGCTGTAATACACGACTTTTACAAGATTCTAACTATCACAAAACAATCTCCCAACATATACAAACCTTCTTCTCAGAAAATAGCGGCTCAGTGAGCGATCCATTTACTATATGGAATGCACATAAGGCCTTCATGAGAGGCATCTTAATTCAATTAGGAGCAAGAGAAAAGAAGAAACAGGCTCAGCAGTTAAACACGGTCCTCGCTGACATACATCGTATAGAAACTCAAAATAAAACATCCCCACCAACACCACTTATCAACAAACTAAATTCTCTTAGAGAAAAACTTAGAACAATTCTAACCCAACAATATGACAAACACCTCAGACGCCTATGACAAAATTATTATGTCAATGCTAATAGAGCCGGCAAATACCTAGCGAATAGATTAAAAGCAGCTCGCACAAAAACTAGAATAGCATACCTTCGTCATCCTACACTACCACATAAAATTACGAACCCACAAGAAATAGCAAATCAATTTGCGTCGTACTATAGCTCATTATATAACCTACACAATGATACCAGTACACCCCAACCAACCATAGACAATATAAACTAATTTTTGAAGAACATAAACCTCTCTTCCCTTTCTGAACAACACTGAATGCTCCGATCACCAACCAAGAAATAGAAATGATCATACACTCACTCCCCAACGGGAAATCTCCCGGTCCAGATGGATTCTCTAATGAATATTTTAAAATGTTCAACAATATCCTCTCACCACACATGACAACAATATTTAACAAAGCTGCTGAGACTGCTTCTCTTCCACAAGAAATGTTGAGAGCACATATAGTAACATTACCTAAACCAGGAAAAAAACCCACCACACCAGCTAACTTTAGACCCATCTCCCTACTCAATTCTGATACAAAAATATACACAAAATGACTAGCCAAAAGATTAACAAACATTATACCCACTCTTATAAAGTGAGACCAGATGGGCTTTGTGAGGGGAAGACAAACCTCGGATGCAACCAGGAGAATTGTCAATGTGATACATTATGCTGAAAAGACTCGAACGCCTTCTCTGCTGTTGTCAATTGACGCAGAGAAGGCGTTCGACAGGGTCCATTGGACCTATATGGACCTATATGGAACAAACCTTAATCAAGTTTGGATTTAAATGCCCTATATTGCAAGCTATTATGGCACTATACTCTTGTCCGTCAGCGCATGTGTATTCTGCGGGGTTCCTATCCGCAACCTTCAATATCACTAATGGAATGAGACAAGGGTTCCCCTTTCCCCTACTATCTTCAATATGATGATAGAGCCTTTAGCTGAGTCTATAAGAACACACCCCCTGATCACGGGCTTCCAGTTTGGAACTAACACTCATACCATCAACCTATTCGTGGACGATGTGATTCTGCTCCTGACCAATCCTAACATATCCCTAGAACAAGCTCACAAAGTCCTTATTGCCTTTGGGGAAATATCCTATTACAAAGTTAACTTCACTAAATCGTTAATATTAGATATGGGCGTTTGCCATATATGTGGAGCAAAGGGAGCATCACATATCTAGGGATTGCACTTGCGAACAAAATCTCCACAATGATAAAAGCCAACATAATACCCCTGGTTGCCAAACTGGAGGCCCAAATCAGAAACATGTCGAACAATGAGATATCATGGTTGGGTAGAATTACAGCTTATAAAATGATGATATTGCCACAAATACTATATATATTCCGCACCCTACCATTGAACATCCCTCAACATCTCATCAAAAACATTGCAAATATTGGCTTGAGATATATATGGAATGGGAAAAAAGCCAGATGCTCACGAAATAACCTCACATCCCATAAAAAAAGTGGGCGGGGCAGGACTAGTGGACATACATGACTACTTCTGGGCAACGCGCCTAGACCAAAACAAACACTGGTTCTAAACAAATGATGTACCATTATGGGTGGACATCGAAAAGACAATGGTACAGACAAAAGATTTACCCTTACTACTCATAACAGAAGGGTGGATACCATGGGACACAAAAACAATGTCTCCTACAACGCAGATATCATTAAAAGCATGGAGATTCATAAGGGGACAAACATGTAGGGACAAACAGGACACACATTATAAAATACCCTTAAAATTCTTAGAAACAATGATTCCAATGCTGACAGTCAAAGATTTGATAATTAAGGGCATAACACATATATCAGACTTGTATAATGGTACACAACCTAAATCTGTGGAACAACTCATGACACAGTACCACCTTCCAATGGATAAAAGGTTTACATGTTTGAGGATTGTACACTTCATCAAATCCACCCACACTGACTATATCCCTTCCGAGCAACATATGGCAATTTTACTCCACAGCTAAACAACATACAAGAGGTATATCCTTCTTTTATAACATTATCAGAGATACACTCACACTTACAAAAACTATAGCAATGAAAAAATGGGAGGAAGAACTAGGTATAGAAGTTTCATAAGAACAATGGCAACAAATCTTCAAGGCAATACACAAAGCCTCTCACTGTGTCAAACATTGGGAATTAACTATCAAAATGGCAAACAGATGGCATTACACCCCATAAAGAAAAGCAAAATTCTTCCCCGGAGCTTCCCCACATTGCTGGAGAGCCTGTGGACAAATAGGAAACCTACTACACATGCTTTGGTATTGTCCTACAGTTAAATGCATTTGGAACCAAGTATTTCGTATGATATCTACAATAACGGGAGTACGCACTCCCCCAGACCCGGCGCTGACAATCCTACATCTGAACATAGAAAAATTTCATACAGACTTTAGGCCAGTTATAACACATATACTATTAGAGACAGGCTTACTGACCTTACGAAACTGGAAACCCGCTACAGCCATTAATATGTCAGACATTACCAAAGCGGTTCATAGAAATTACACCTTTGAGAGTCTCTTAGCAATAAACTCTTTACAATGCACACATTTTGATAAGGACTGGTCTATATGGCCCAAAAGTTAATGTTATTGTTAATGTTAAAATATTTCAATCTGATAGTGGAAGTAACTACCACTGAGGAAAAAGTAAAGTAAAGTAAAGAAAAATACTATACACAGTTGAATTATTCTGCCTACAATGATTGTTTCTTTGATGTATTGACAACAAAAGTAACGTAATAATTTCCGAGACGTACATCAATTGAGTGTGTATATAAATATTCCCTTTTTATGTTATGTAACATGTTCCTTTATAAAACCTTCAATAAAAATCAATGAAACAAAAAAAAAATGTTGTACTCTCTCTCACTTCCTAGTGAAAGTGATGAAAATTCACTTTGCAAAGAGTACCCAGTCACATGCAAGGAAAATAAAAATTAAAAAAGTATTATTCTTGCACATAATCTGTGATTGAAGTCAGCAGAGCTTCACCTCAATCACAAAGCTAAGGGAAAATTCCTGTAGTAAATCAACCATAAAGCTTAGGGTTTCTAATCATTCCCTACTACATCAAACATGACAAAAAATATTTGCCTGCATATACACTTCATTCCTATTTATTCGTATAAGACTTCAGGTTTTTGTTTATTCGTAGTCTTTTTGTATTATATTGAAGTTAGTCTTTTTTACAGTATATAGCTGAAATTCAGAAAATATATTTCCAGGTTAAATGCAGCAACAACAGTGATGGTTTTGGTGGTGGCCTTTCTCTCTTCTTCAGTACAAGTTTGTCTGATTTATTTTGGTTTGCTGGCACTTTTTTGACTTTTTTTTCTAGTTCACCAGTCTTTAGGCTGCTGGGTACCAAGGCCTGTGCCACCATAAGGCAGCACAAGCAGCCGCCTTAGGGCACCAGGGGGGGCGGTAAAATGCCCCCTCGCCTCTGTAGACAGACCCCTGTGCTCCTTGTCCTGGACTCTGAACACCATCCACACCCTCCATGCACTCGATCCCGATCTGCACGCATTTCTCTGGTGCCTTAGTCTATTCCGTTTACTCGCAGTATTTAGCCCTCTCTCCAC
The DNA here is from genome assembly GCF_042186555.1 of Aquarana catesbeiana. NCBI lineage: Eukaryota > Metazoa > Chordata > Amphibia > Anura > Ranidae > Aquarana > Aquarana catesbeiana. Next base: position 300,301,516 of record NC_133324.1, on the reverse strand, counting down.
CCCCACAACTCTGGCTTGCCTCTGCTCAGCCTGCATTTCCAGCAGTGGTGGGAACTTCAGGGGTCAAAATTGCTCCAGGGTGCCCCTGCGACCACCATGGAAGGCCACTGCAAACACTTCCCGTTCCTGAAGAGCTTCAGTCAGGTCAGTGCGGTGGTAGCTGGCAGATTGTTTGTTCAGATAATGGTGCAGGAGGCTGACAACTCTTCTCCTCTCACCTCAGAAGCTGCTGCTAGTGGGGAGTGAGCTCTTATTCTTCCTTCATAGTCCCAAGCCCAGGACCAGACAACCCCCCAGGAGGAGGAGGGTATGTGATATTCATTGTGAGGGTTCCTGGCTGCTACACACTTTAGGTTAGTGTTATCAAGTCTAGGGACATGTATGTTTGTGTACACTATAGCTCAGGCAGTGTGCATGGATTATGGCAGGTTCACAGTAAGCACAGCTCACTTGGCACCGATGGAGGTAGACACATGCAATTATTTACAACATACTTGCCAAACAATTTACATTATATGCAAGATTATTTTCATGTCAAGATGCTATAGCTCAGCCACATCTCTCATGGGTCAGCGCAATACACCATCAGACTTGATCAGTATTAACAGTGTGAAAGTGGAGTAACTCATAACAAGGTACAAGGAAGGGGTACAAGGAAGGGGGAAGAGGTTTTTTTTGCATGAGGGATCCAGCTGTAGGGATCAGCGGAGGGACCTTGCACTGACACCCAACCTCAGGCTTTAATGAGAAGTGCGGACAGTTTGAGATGTAACAGTCAGGGACATATCCAGGAGGCTTAAAGCAGTAATAACCCACAGGCATGACAAAAAAATCCCCTGAAAGGCAACTGAATAATGTGCTAGTATGCATTCCATACTAGCACATAATGAAAGCCAATCACATGTAGCCGCCTTCCTATTGACTGTGAGGTCCGCTCCACAACAGTTTTCCACAGCTGATGATAGTTCTAACAGCTGATGCCGACTCCAAATGATTTATGTGCCTATATATGCAAGCGTGATACCAGACAATAGATAAAATGCCCCAGTAGAAGGACCTCTAGTCCGAAACATGTCAGGTTGCGATTAGCTATTTGTTTTTGATACCACGCTATTCTCACTGTGATCACTTTTAACTTTGATTGCTGTTATCTGGACTTTTATATTACTTTGTTTGGTTTACAATAAACCTGTTTTTATGGATTCAAGCACTATGTGGGGTCTTCTCCTTTTGCATGTCCCTACTCTGGCTGAGTGAAAGCTACACCTTTCGGCCATACATTTGGGGAGGTGTCTACATCTAGACTCAGAACATCCGACTTCCCCAGGTCGTCTATGATCACCACAAAGCAGGGCTGGACTGGGACAAAAATTTGGCCCTGGACTTCATCCAGACCGGCCCACTTTACTCCAAACACCTGGTGTTGGCGCTTCAATCTTCTCGGCACCATGGTTCATATGGTGTCAGGATGATTGAAGCGCATTATTTCTATCATTACATTGTAATATAACATGAAATAGTTCAACTCACCATAATGCAGAATCAGTGGGAGCCTTGAGTGTGTCACCTGCCACCTCACTTGCCACATCGCCTGCCACCAGATGCAGTGTTTCACTTGCCACGTCACTTGTCAGCAGAGGCAGCTTGTCATTTGCCACGTTGCCTGCCACCAGATGCAGTGTTTCACTTGCCACGGCACTTGTCAGCAGAAGCAGCTTGTCACTTGCCACATCGCCTGCCACCAGATGCTGCATGTCATTTGCCACGTTACCTGCCACCAGATGCAGAATGTCACTTGCCACGTCACTTGTCAGCAGAGGCAGCTTGTCATTTGCCACGTTGCCTGCCACCAGATGCAGAATGTCATTTGCCACGTCACTTGTCAGCAGAGGCAGCTTGTCATTTGCCACGTCGCCTGCCACCAGGTGCCGCATGTCACTTGCCACGTTACCTGCCACCAGATGCAAAACGTCACTTGCCACATCACTTGTCAGCAGAGGCAGCTTGTCACTTGCCACGTCGCCTGCCACCAGATGCTGCATGTCACTTGCCACATTGCCTGCCACCAGGTGCTGCATGTCACTTGCCACCATCGCCTGCCACCAGATGCAGCGTGTCACTTGCCACGTCGCCTGCCACCAGGTGCTGCATGTCACTTGCCACCATTGCCTGCCACCAGATGCCACATGTCACTTGCCACGTTACCTGCCACCAGATGCAAAACGTCACTTGCCACGTCATTTGTCAGCAGAGGCAGCTTGTCACTTGCCACGTCGCCTGCCACCAGATGCCGCATATCACTTGCCCCGCCGCCTGTATCCTGCCAAGTCACTTGTCACCAGATGGCAGATGCAGTGCTACTACATGACTTGATGGGCACCTCCAACCCAGCTCTGTAACCCCCCCAACACACAACGTGACAGGGGAGGAGAGAGAGATACACAGCGCCAATTGTAGCATTAAAACAACTTGTATTCCACTTAAAGAACGTTACTGACAAAGGTAGTAGGGTGAAAGGCATTGAGACACTGTGATCTGAATTAGGAGCCGCCACCGGGAACCGAACGGGCCAGTAGATGCAGAGCATCGGTGTGTACTACTACTTCCGGGTAGCGGTGGAACGCATGATGGGGCGGACGTGATGTCATCATCCGGAAATGATGCAAGATGTGGGAGGTGACGCATCCTTCAGGCCATCATTCCTCCGCCACCAGGAAGTAGTAGTACACAACGATGTGCTCTGCATCTACTGGTTCCCGGTGGCCGCTCCTAATTCAAATTGTTGACAAGCCTGGATTCTTGCCAGTGTTTCAATGCCTTTCACCCTACTTTGTCAGTAACGTTTTTTAAGTGGATTAAAAGTTGTTTTAATGCTACATTTGGCGCTATGTATCTCTCCTTCCCTGTCTCTGAAACTGGCCCACTGAGCCATCGGCCCACCGGGAATCTCCCCGTAGTCCCGATGGCCAGTACATCCCTGCCACAAAGGAACCAGTGGAACCTGCCGCACAAGCCTCTCCATTAAACATCCATCTGGATCGGGTGATCCACAAACCTGAATGACACCTATCCATATGGCAAACGTGTCCAACTGTTCTGGTAAGCGTATTTGCTCCTACTACTTTTTCATCTGTGGATAAAGAGTACTGGAATATTACTTCTGTGACCTGTTTGGCATCCTTGACAATTTTCACGTTTATTTAGAACACAGATTGTCTATTATAGCGGACATCTATATGACTATAATGTTTACTCAGTTGGACATTTATATGGTCATGAACTGTAATTTTATTCTATGAGAATCACTTTTTTCTACACATGGCTTTCACACCATCACGTTGCATGTTTGATCATTACACATTTATAATGTGCTAGTCAATATTGATATCTATGTTTAGCGCTGCATTTTTACTTTTTATTCTAGTACTTTTCACATTGTCACCACATTGTTGATGTTGGTTGCTATATTTGTCATTTTAATCCTTTTTTATAGTAGCGCAACAATATTTGAATTTTATTATGAAAGACTTACCTTAGAACAAAGCCCTCCAGTGGCACGCTGTCACCACTGAGTATTAAATAGGTATGTGTAAAACTGTGTAAACATAGACAAAATAGTGGCTTTTAAGATAGTGGTTACTGCAGCTATTGTTGCAAGGATCAACGATCTCTATATTGCAGCATATAGCAATTGCCGCTATCTTCTAGTGAAGTGATGGTGCTAAAATATACGTGAATAAAAACATATATAGATAACTAATATGGTGTTGTAATTAAGATCCAAAATTACCATGAATAAAAAACAAATCTAAAATGCCGTGAATAAATTATCGTGAATAAAAACAAATCCTTGTGAATAAAAATTAATCCTTCTATGGTCATAAATAATAAATGATTTGTGCAACCAATCATAAATAATATCATAGAACAGTAGATGTAAAAATAGTGAACATCAAAAATTGTGCAATCACAGTCCACTTCAGTGCTATATTAAAGTGCAGGTGATAAAAATAGATAAAAGTTCTTGAAAAAGGTAGATGAGTGGCAATATATAAACAGTTTGTAGGTGGTTCTTCTATTCAAATCTGGTCTATGTAGTATAATGGGTATATTATTCCTGTGGTGCTGCCTCCTAGTGTGGTCTCACAGAACTCTCACCTTCAATTTGCAGTAATCAGGCATTCAGTGATTGTAGCTTTAAGATGTAGAAGTAATCTCTGGGAACCTCTCTTTCTTTGTTACTATCTCTCCATGATTTCTTCTATGTGGCTCCTCTCTAGTTAACTCAGTAGTAGGGGAGATAAACAAATAGGGGAGGGGGAGAAAAAGAAGGCTCCACTATTGTATTATAGTTTTAAAATCAAAGGGGGGGAGTATTTATTTAAGTATTGCTCTTACATTTAGTTCATAAAAAACAGGCAGATTAAATAAGTAAACGGTCTGGCGTTCTCAGCGCCCTCTCACTTGTGCTTCAGATAGTGTGTACCGCTCCAGCCAATCCCTACGCGTTACGACACCGTCACGTGTCTTCATCTGGGGACCCCAGACTTTTATTGCAGCCATCACCGACAAGCACGCTAGGTCTTATTTTCGCGGAAACAGGGTAGATTTACTAGGCAAATAGACTGTGCACTTTGCAAGTTCAGTTGCACTCTTCAAGTGCAGCTGTACTCATTTTTGACAGAGATTAGTGAATGTGGTAAAACTCTTTTGATTACCATCATTCAGTCATGTGCAAGAAAAATGGTGTTTCCTTTATTATCCTTGCACCAGATTGGGTATTCTTTGCAAAGTGAAGCTTCACCACATCCACTAAGCTCTGGGGAAAATTAGTGCAACTGCACTTGCAAAGTGCACAGTCTATTTGCCTTTAGTAAATCCACCCCTATAGACTCCAAAGGTGTGCAGTCTGGGAGAAAGATGTCATCAGAGGATTGCAGATAGGGGGAAACATTTTCCTCTCAACCAGTGATAATTCTGACTGCAGCATTGTAACTTTGTAGCAGGTCACAAGGTAAGTGGCAATAGCAAGGTAGCTGAGCTGTAAATGACAAAAATCTACTGCTCTGCCATCAAAGGAAATTGCCAGGTAAAGTTCTGTGTTCTTTTTAAGAGGTAATAAATACTGTATATATATATATATATATATATATATATATATATATATATTTTATGTTTAACTTTTTTGTCTGAGAATGTATCTATGTTAGTCCCAAGCATGTTTTAATTCACTTATTGTTGACTGACTACCTCTGCTGGAAGTCTGTTTCAAGCATAACCTATTCTTTTGGTAAAATAATACTTTCTAAGATTAGTTTTGAACATTCCTCTTGCTAGTTTGAGGCTGTGCCCCTGTGTACCCTGTGGGCTCCACCCACCCTGCCAAGTCACTCATTCACAATCCTCTGTGAATGGAAAACTACAAGGTCCAGAAGGCCTAGCTGCTGTCGGCTTGTAGTTTTCAATCAACTACTGTGGTGCTGTGAGCGATGTGGTAGTTCATTGAGTCTTCCTGTCAGGATGTATGGACTTGCTCGTGCGAGGTACAAGCAAGCTGATTATATTGACAGCTCTACAGGAGATCAATCTGCTGATCACTGGTGCAATGCTTTACAGACTTCCAAAACAAAAATAAAATAAATACACATTTTTTATCTTAAAAAAAAATTGAATTTATTATTTTTTGTCAAAAGCTGAACTTATCCTTTAAAGGCTGATTTACTGAAGGATTTGAGAAAGTTCATACAATACATTGTACCAACGTTCTGATTAATTGCCCAAATGTTTTTAATATTTGATTTTTATTATTATTATTTTTTTTTTTTAATTGTCCAAAAATCTTCGTTTACTCATTTCATCTGCTTCTGATTGGTAAATGAAAAAAAATCAAACAGTTTATTGTGTGAACATTCTCAATTCCTTTAGTAAATCAGCCATTCAATGTATTTAAAGGGTAACTAGACTTTCGTGAGAAAAAAAGCAAATAAAGAAAAAATAATATAGCGCATATAATTGCGACACTAATCATATTGTAATTGAATGTTATTAAAATTGCCTTTCATTTTCAATCTGTAGTCATTGTAATTTTCTGGGAATACATTGCAATATGGCTACCTGGAGCTGTTCTGGCAACAGAGTGTGTACTGACCACTCCCCAGAAACATCATTTCCTGCTTGTGTGATTGGCTCGCCAATGTTCCCAGAAGTCTGCCTAAGATACAAGTCAGATTTCAGGCATCCCTTGCAACAAAAATGTAATTTTTTTTGAGAGATACTTTCAATAGGAACATGTCTAAAGGGATGCAGGCCCAGCAGATTTCCTCATTAGTGCCCTTCAGCTCCACACCTGACAGTTAATTATGAAACCACTCCCATTAGACCTACTCAGAACAGAGGCACAGAGAAACACACATGGATTTATTCAGAATAACAAAAGGTAGGAATCTGCAACAAAGTTTGTTATAATCCTTGCAATGTACATATATCACCCAGTTTTTTTTCTCAACAAAAGTGGAGTTATGCTTTAAAGATTTCAGTCAAGTCTCCTCTTTCCTTTCTTTCAAGACTGTACATATTAAGTTCCTGAAGTATCTTCTGATATGTTTTATTCCCCAGATCTTTCAGTATCAACCAGACTTTTGTGAGTGGTGCTGATGCTGATTTGAGAGAGGAACTCCAACTATAGCATGATTTACAAAGTATTCAGAATGGACTGCAAATATTGAGAGATGTCTGCACACACTACAACTTCTATCATGGAAGCAGTGGTGCTGGAGTAGAACTAACAGGTCTAGGTAATTATAAACCCTAAAGAAGATACCGAACAAAAAACAGAACTGGTAAAGTAATATATGAAAATTTATAAAAAGTAAGTGTTCTCTTGGGTTGTAAAAACAATATAACCCTTACATTTGCTATGAAATGCACCTAGAAAGTCTTGGACTTTATTTGCATCAGTATCTCTCTTGAGCAGCACAGTGGTGTAGTGGTTAGCACTTTCACCTAGCAGCAAAAGGGTCGCTGGTTCAAATTCCAACCATGAAACTACATGCCTGGAGTTTGCATGTTCTTCCTGTGCCTGTGTGGGTTTCCTCTGGGTATTCCGGGTTCCTCCCACACTCCAATGACTTGCTAGTAGGTTACTTGGATCCTGTTGACATTGGCCCTAGTACAGTGGCTCTCAGGACCCACTGACATGCCAGATTTGCAAGATAACTGAAATACATCACAGGTGATATCATTTGCTGCTCAGTGATTGCAGTATTCTAGTCTGCATCTCCCCAAGGTAATAATTAAAATCTGGCCTGTTAGTGGCTCCTGAGGACAGGAGTTGAGAACCACTGCCCTAGTATGTGTATGTATGAATGTGAGTTAGGGACCTTAGATTGTAAGCTTCATGAGGGCAGGGACTGTTGTGAATGTACAATGTACGGCACTATATAAGTACCTGAAATAAATAATAATCACTTCTTAGAAAATAAAGCTACAGAAGGTATTTTTTTCCAGTAATGCCCACCTCCTTTTCATCAGGTGCTATGTTCACTGCAGATAGCACCCCCATTGCAATTGGCATGTGGGGCAAGCATATAAAGCCATTCCTGTCAAAAAAAAGTTGGTGAGTTACAACAATTCATAGATGTGCCACATATTTTATAAGAACGTAATCTATACAAAATGTATAATTTGAGCCCTGGTTCACACTGACTGCGGGAATAAAATCATGCGAGTTCAGTTGAACTCGCACAATTTCATTCTCGCATTTCTGTCCCGAGATATCTGTGCGGGTTTCTGCACAGATGTCAATGGAAATCGCACCCCTAAATCACCAAAAGTAGTACAGAAACTACTTTTGGGAATCAGTACGGCGCCGCAAATACGGTGTTGCACCGACTCAGATGCTGCCATTGCAAGTAATTGCCGCCGATTTGGCATGTGATTTGACATGTCAAATTGCATGCCAATTTGCATCAATGTGAACCAGGGCTCAAGGTATTCAGGCATCCCAATCATCAGCAACATTAGAACACTTGTCTCACAGCAAATTGCTTCCTTCCTATGTAACACATTTTTATTTCATGACAGTGCAAAATGGGCAAGGAATCCTTTACAAAGACATCAGTATGATTAATTTGAAATATATTGTCCTTTGAATTTTGTTTTACTCTGTAATCATCAATTTCATTATACATCCACAGATAAAATGTAATTTTATTATTTAAAATGTACAGCACTGGAACATTTTCATGGATGACTTTCTAATGTTACACTCTTAGCTGTGGATAGTAATAAACCTTATCATATTAATATCCAAATATAAATTAATAGCTGAGTATTAATCAATTTACATGCTAAATTTCAGTAATTCATTTTTATTTTCCAAGAAACACAAAGCATTTTATTTCTAATTTGGAATGAAGCCACTGGAACAAATCAAGGGTGAACTTGAAAGCAGGAACTTGTCACAGAATATAAATGTTTTAGACATACTCAAGGCAAGGCAAAAGCTATCACTTTAGATGAGTGAATTGAAAGAGTTGCAAATAAGTATACCAGTTTACAGGATGGTTAATTCCAAAAATAATTGCAAGTACTTTTAATCTCTTTTAAAATGAGTGGGCCATATAAATGCAGGTTTTTAGTTACTGTTTAGATTGACCTAATGTGTTTAGTAGTGTTCTAAATTATGAACATGAGCTTGTGTACAGTTTTAGGGCTTGTGTACATGGACATTACACTCAGAAACACATCAACTACAATAAGATTTTAGATATTCCTGAATCTGATCTGCTTTTTTGATTTGCTTTGAGTTGTTCAAAGAATTGATTAAATCTGCTTTAAACGATTTTTCAAGCTGCTTTGCGTTGCTGTGAATTGCTTTTACCTTCAGGCTGGGTTCACACCTATGCAAATTGAATGTGGGTTTCCCCGCATCCAATTCACATAGCAGGAGATTGTGGCTGACTCTCTATGGAGCTGCTTCACATATCTCTGCAGCGGCTGTGCGATTTGCACTGGAGCCCTGGGCGTCTTTCGGTCTGTTTCAGGTCCGAATTCAGCCAAAAATTCGGGCTGAAATAGGACCTGAAACGGTGGACGGAGCTGCACTGGACTCCTGCTGCGAGCCGTTGCATTCTCCAGTGTGAACCCAGCCTCACACTGACTTGTATGAGGAAGAAATGTAGCATGAGTACACACAAATCAAATGTGTCAGTATTGCCATAATGCTGCCAAATTATAAGTAGACATTTAAAAGGTAAATACCCCCCCCCCCTTATTTTTGGTTATTTCTGACATCGCCCTTTATGCTATAAACATATATGGATGGGTGCTAATTTACACTGTTTTGCTGAAAGGAATATGGCAATTCATATTGTGTAGATTTATCTGTATTAATACTATACATGCTGCTTATATTAACTTATGTTCCTTATGTCAGATGGTCAGTCAGACCCCTTTACATGTATCAAGTTGAGCTCATGTTGGGGCTGTTACCCAAGGGATAACTTTCTTTTGCCTGGTTTATGGTTAAAATAAAAGGCAAATACAGTATATTTCCAATGCGTGCCTATTTTCTTTGCATATTTATTCATTATAGAGTTATTTTAATGGGTACCCTAAAGTACATCTGTTATGAGAAAATTAGGGCGATAGCTATTTAGTTGACTGCATCTGTCTTCCTGGATCAGAACAAGTGTGCATTCCTTATTTCTATTATGGTTGCAGGTCAGTGACTTAAACTGGCCATACAAGGCTATTGAAAATTGAAAAATCAGAGGGGGCGGGGTCACCAGTTACGTAACCCCGCCCCCTTCTGACGTCACAGGGAAGTCCCTGTCAAGTCCCTGTGTGTCAGAGGGGGCGGGGTTACCGGGTGGCTCCGCCCCCTGTTATTTAAGAACCATCAGAAGAGGAGAAGCGTCACACAGCGGGAGCCTCCCTCCATGCTATCATGGATGCGGAGCGGCCCGAAAATGAAGATGAAGACAAGAAGATGAAGAGAAGAAGATGAAGAGAAAAAGATGAAGAGAAAAAGATGAAGAGAGAAGCATCACACAGCGGGAGCCTCCCTCCATGTCATCATGGATGTGGAGCGGCCCGAGGAGAAGAAGGGAAGAAGATGCCGACGCCGCAGAGGAAGATGCCGGACGAGAACACCGGAGGAAGAACCAGAAGAACCAGAAGAAGATGGAGGAAGAAACCAAAGGAAGATAGAAGAAAGAAGAAAGGAGAAAGAAGATAGAAGATAGAAGAAAAAAGATAGAAGAAAGAAGAAGTATTTAAATAAAGGAATTGTCAAAAACTGTCTCTTGTCATTTTTAACATTTTTGACAGTTTTTTTGTGAAATGGTAGGGGTACTTTTGTACACCCTTACCATTTCACACGGGGGGGGCAGGATCTGGGGGTCCCATTGTTAAAGGGGGCTTCCAGATTCCGATAAGCCCCCCGCCACCGGCCCCCCACAACCATAGCCAAGGGTTGTGGGGATGAGGCCCTTGTCCTCATCAACATGGGGAAAAGGTGTTTTGGGGGCTACCCCAAAGCACCCTCCCAATGTTGAGGGCATGTGGCCTGGTACGGTTCAGGGGGGGCGCTCTCTCGTCCCCCCTCCTTTCCTGCGGCCTGCCATGTTGCGTGCTCGGATAAGGGTCTGGTATGGATTTTTGGGGGGACCCCACAACATTTTTTATTTTTTAATTTTGGCGCGGGCTTCCCCTTAAAATCCATACCAGACCTGAAGGGTCTGGTATAGATTTTGAGTGGGACCTCACGCCATTTTGTAAAAAAAAATTTGGCCGGGGTTCCCCTTAATATCCACACCAGAACTGAAGGGCCTGGTATGGAATTTAGGGGGACCCCCACGTCATTTTTTTTTTTAAATTTTGGTTCGGGGTTCCCTTGTGGGGAATTCCCATGCCGTTTTTGTGAATAAACTTTTATGTGTATTGTCGGACCGGCAATTCATTAATAGCTGCGAGTAGTTTTAAATGACTTTTTTTCCTTTGAAATGTCATTTTGCTGTCAGACTGTTCTAAACACGGTAAACATGCGCCCTTTACAGGTATACTATAGACACCCCCAGGTACGAAATTTAAAGGGATATTACACTTTTATTGTTTCACTTTAGGCATTATTAAAATCACTGCTCCAGAAAAAACGTCTATTTTTAAAACTTTTTTTTGCATTGATCCATGTTCCCTGGGGCAGGACCCAGGTCCCCAAACACTTTTTATGACAATACCATGAATATAAGCCTTTAAAATTAGCACTTTTGATTTCTCCCATAGACTTTTAAAGGGTGTTCCGTGGCATTTGAATTTGCCGCAAAAACCCCAAATTGTTCGCTGTTCGGTGAACTGGTAAACAGCCGATGTTCGAGTCGAACATGAGTTAAATTCGAACTCGAAGCTCATCCCTATTTCTGACACAGGACAAAGTCCTATAAGTTTTTTCAAAATAAAGAATACAGCCTCCACAGCGCATGGCATTTGTCAATGCTAGGTCATAGTTTGTTAATTGGGGGGGTTCCAGATAGGGATGAGCTTCGAGTTCGAGTCGAACTCATGTTCGACTCGAACATTGGCTGTTCGCAAGTTCACCGAACAGCGAACAATTTGGGGTGTTCGCGGCAAATTCGAATGCCGCGGAACACCCTTTAAAAGTCTATGGGAGAAATCAAAAGTGCTAATTTTAAAGGCTAATATGCAAGTTATTGTCATAAAAAGTGTTTGGGGACCTGGGTCCTGCCCCAGGGGACATGGATCAATGCAAAAAAAAGTTTTAAAAACGGCCGTTTTTTCAGGAGCAGTGATTTTAATAATACTTAAAGTCAATCAATAAAAGTGTAATATCCCTTTAAATTTCGTACCTGGGGGGTGTCTATAGTGTGCCTGTAAAGGGGCGCATGTTTCCTGTGTTTAGAACAGTCTGACAGCAAAATGACATTTTGAAGGAAAAAACTCATTTAAAACTACCCGCGGCTATTGCATTGCCGACAATACACATAGAAGTTCATTGATAAAAACGGCATGGGAATTCCCCAAAGGGGAACCCCGAACCAAAATTAAAAAAAAAAAATGACGTGGGGGTCCCCCTAAATTCCATACCAGGCCCTTCAGGTCTGGGATGGATATTAAGGGGAACCCCGGCCAAAATTTAAAAAAAAAAATGACGTGGGGTTCCCCCTAAATTCCATACCAGACCCTTCAGGTCTGGTATGGATTTTAAGGGGAACCCCGCGCCAAAAAAAAAAAAAAAAAACGGCGTGGGGTCCCCCCAAAAATCCATACCAGACCCTTATCCGAGCACGCAACCTGGCAGGCCGCAGGAAAAGAGGTGGGGACAAGAGTGCGGCCCCCCCTCCCTCCTGAACCGTACCAGGCCACATGCCCTCAACATTGGGAGGGTGCTTTGGGGTAGCCCCCCAAAACACCTTGTCCCCATGTTGATGAGGACAAGGGCCTCATCCTCACAACCCTGGCCGGTGGTTGTGAGGGTTTGCGGGCGGGGGGCTTATCGGAATCTGGAAGCCCCCTTTAACAAGGTGACCCCCAGATCCCGGCCCCCCCCCTGTGTGAAATGGTAAGGGGGTACATAAGTACCCCTACCATTTCACGAAAAAAGTGTCAAAAATGTTAAAAATGACAAGAGACAGTTTTTGACAATTCCTTTATTTAAATGCTTCTTCTTTCTTCTATCTTGCTTCATCTTCTGGTTCTTCTGGCTCTTCTGGTTCTTCTGGTTCTTCCTCCGGCGTTCTCGTCCAGCATCTCCTCCGCGGCGTCTTCTGTCTTCTTCTCCTCGGGCCGCTCCGCACCCATGGCATGGGGGGGAGGCTCCCGCTCTTCTCTTCTTCTTTTCTTCTTTTCTTCTTTTCTTCTCTTCTTCTCTTCTTCTTCATTTTCTTCTCCGGGCCGCTCCGCAATCCATGCTGGCATGGAGGGAGGCTCCCGCTGTGTGACGGCGCTCCTCGTCTGACAGTTCTTAAATAACGGAGGGGGGCGGGGCCACCCGGTGACCCCGCCCCCCTCTGACGCACGGTGACTTGACGGGACTTCCCTGTGGCATTCCCCGTGACGTCACAGGGAAGTCCCGTCAAGTCACCGTGCGTCAGAGGGGGGCGGGGTCACCGGGTGGCCCCGCCCCCCTCCGTTATTTAAGAACTGTCAGACGAGGAGCGCCGTCACACAGCGGGAGCCTCCCTCCATGCCAGCATGGATTGCGGAGCGGCCCGGAGAAGAAAATGAAGAAGAAGAGAAGAAGAGAAGAAGAGAAGAAAAGAAGAAAAGAAGAAGAGAAGAAGAGAAGAGCGGGAGCCTCCCCCCCATGCCATGGGTGCGGAGCGGCCCGAGGAGAAGAAGACAGAAGACGCCGCGGAGGAGATGCTGGACGAGAACGCCGGAGGAAGAACCAGAAGAACCAGAAGAGCCAGAAGAACCAGAAGATGAAGCAAGATAGAAGAAAGAAGAAGCATTTAAATAAAGGAATTGTCAAAAACTGTCTCTTGTCATTTTTAACATTTTTGACACTTTTTTCGTGAAATGGTAGGGGTACTTATGTACCCCCTTACCATTTCACACAGGGGGGGGGCCGGGATCTGGGGGTCACCTTGTTAAAGGGGGCTTCCAGATTCCGATAAGCCCCCCGCCCGCAGACCCCCACAACCACCGGCCAGGGTTGTGGGGATGAGGCCCTTGTCCTCATCAACATGGGGACAAGGTGTTTTGGGGGGCTACCCCAAAGCACCCTCCCAATGTTGAGGGCATGTGGCCTGGTACGGTTCAGGAGGGAGGGGGGGCCGCACTCTCGTCCCCCCCTCTTTTCCTGCGGCCTGCCAGGTTGCGTGCTCGGATAAGGGTCTGGTATGGATTTTTGGGGGGACCCCACGCCGTTTTTTTTTTTTTTTTGGCGCGGGGTTCCCCTTAAAATCCATACCAGACCTGAAGGGTCTGGTATGGAATTTAGGGGGAACCCCACGTCATTTTTTTTTTTAATTTTGGCCGGGGTTCCCCTTAATATCCATACCAGACCTGAAGGGCCTGGTATGGAATTTAGGGGGACCCCCACGTCATTTTTTTTTTTTTAATTTTGGTTCGGGGTTCCCCTTTGGGGAATTCCCATGCCGTTTTTATCAATGAACTTCTATGTGTATTGTCGGCAATGCAATAGCCGCGGGTAGTTTTAAATGAGTTTTTTCCTTCAAAATGTCATTTTGCTGTCAGACTGTTCTAAACACAGGAAACATGCGCCCCTTTACAGGCACACTATAGACACCCCCCAGGTACGAAATTTAAAGGGATATTACACTTTTATTGTTTGACTTTAAGCATTATTAAAATCACTGCTCCTGAAAAAACGGCCGTTTTTAAAACTTTTTTTTGCATTGATCCATGTCCCCTGGGGCAGGACCCAGGTCCCCAAACACTTTTTATGACAATAACTTGCATATAAGCCTTGAAAATTAGCACTTTTGATTATTCATGTTCGTGTCCCATAGACTTTAACGGTGTTCGCATGTTCGAACGAACTTTTTTCCTGTTCGCATGTTCTGGTGCGAACCGAACAGGGGGGTGTTCGGCTCATCCCTAGTTCCAGAGTATCTTCCAACTGTCCAGAATTCTGCAGGACTGTCTTAGAATTTCAACAAAATTTTGGTGTCCCATGGATCTAAGTGTGTTTCACACTCCTGCTTAGTGCTACTGCATGTCACATGGATGACCTCTGCAGGGCCCATAGAGCTCTCTATACATCACTGCAGCCAGTCTGGGTCAGTGTTGTATTGCCATAGTAACCTCATCCCAATTACAGAATGAAGCTGCTACTGATCAATCCTTCCTCACTCTGCTGGGCTAGTTCTGGTGGAGGAGCATGCATGCTCTGAACGCGTGCTCCTCCCCGCTCTCTCTAACTGGAAGTGACGTACACAGCTGTCTGTGAGCTGTCCTGAGTGTTCCTGAAGCACTGGGAACCACCGGCATCCCTGGACCCATCAGCTGGCTCTTCACCAGTGAGAAGATTGTCTTCCCCACAAGCAGATGAACCACATTATTAATCCCACATGCGCTGACATCTCATACATCTTAGCAACAGAGTACGGTTCTTTAAAGTGATGTGGCAACCTACCTCATTGATATATCCATTCAAGCCTCCATTCATGACCACTGTGAGTGGTGAAAGCTTTATCTGACCCATCTGTTAGTTCAGGGGTCCATTGATTGAGGTGAGCGATTTGGCTTACTGGTGGTGGAATCACGGATTTTCGTTGCACCCTATGAATATCTGAGAGCACCCTCACCACCGTAGAGGAGACTACTTTCTGTTTACTCTTTACTATTTACATATTTAAGGGGACTTTCATTATATATGCCACGAGCAATGGGTTAGTCTGCTGATTTTATTTATAGCGCTGCACTGCTATTTTTATAGTACTTTTAAAGGTTTTATATGTTTACCTTTAGTGTTCAGCTGCTTATATTTCGGGTTGGGGTATTGTTTTTGCGCTGACTGAATTTTCATTTTTCACAGTTCTGGTGTGTGTAGAAAAATCCAAAATTTTTGGAGCAAAGTGTGCAGGGGAGGGGGGAAAAGTGTACAAGGGGGCAGTGTGAGCATGAGAAGGCAGGGGGACAATGCATACAAAGAAGGCTGTGTTTATGGGGGGAGAGATGTGTACAGAGGGACAGTGTATACTGGGATGGGGGATTGTATACTGGAAGGCAATGTGCATAGAAGAGATATGTGAAAGGGAAAAAAGGAATATTGTATACAGATTAAGAGGGGTGCAGTGTGTGTATACAGGCATACCCCACTTTTAAGTACGCAATGGTGTTTATTTACTAAAGCTGGAAAGTGCAAAATCAGGCTCAATTCTGCATAGAAACCAATGAGCTTCTAGGTTTTATTACCAGAGCTTAATTGAACAAGCTGGGGTTAGAAGCTCATTGGTTTCTATGCAGAAGCAAACCTGATTTTGCACTTTCCAGCTTTAGTAAATAAACACCATTGTGTACTTAAAAGTGGGGTATGCCTGTAGTGGGCATGTGCAGGGTTGGAAGGAAATTGTTTACAAGGTGGGGACAGTATGTGCAGAGGAAAAGATGGGCAGTATCTGGGGGGGGGAGGCAGTGCCTGCATGAGAAAAAGAGGACAACATTTTAATTTGCGCTAATTCACATGTGGAGTTTTTTGTTGTTTCTAATCAGACTCTTTTAAGTCATACTCAAAATATAGTGTAATTTTACCAAGCCCACTTTTCAGTGGTTCCCATCCACCTTATGTGTCCCTCATTCTCTAGTTCTAAAGTTAGGAGCTATGAGTTCTGGTAGAAGACTACTTGCACGTGCAAAACCAAGGGACAGTCATTAATCAAAATACACAAGCACTGGATTAGACCTTACTTTCTGCTGCCCTTCACAGATACTGAATATCATAACCAACACTAATATCTCCTGAATCTGCTCTGTTACTTAGCAACCATCTACCTTAATGTTAATGCCAAAATAAAGTTACCTTAGCAGTGCTACAATATCAAATCCCAATATCTTATCCAGCGTGACTCTTCAAAAATACCATAAAAATGCACATGGTCTATTAGTGCTTGTAAAATGACATAACATGATTTTAAAAATAATAAAGGCTGTAAGCAAAGGAGAATAGCACTGAGAGAAACCTCATGTTGTTAATACTCTTCAGCAGAAAAGACATTTAACCACTTCAGCCCCGGGCCATTTGGCTGGCCAAAGACCAGAGCACTTTTTGCAATTCGCCACTGCGTCGCTTTAACTGACAATTGCGCAGTCGTGCGACGTGGCTCCCAAACATAATTAATGTCCTTTTTTCCCACAAATAGAGCTTTCTTTTGGTGGTATTTGATCACCTCTGCGGTTTTTTTTTTGCGCTATAAACAAAAAAAGAGTTACGATTTTGAAAAAAAAGCAATATTTTTACTTTTTGCTATAATAAATATCCCCCAAAAATATATAAAAAAACATTTTTTTTCTTCAGTTTAGGCTGATACGTATTCTTCTACATATTTTTGGTAAAAAAATCACAATAAGCGTTTATTGATTTATTTTTATTAATAATTTTTTTTTACTAGAAATGGCGGCAATTTGCAATTTTTATCGTGACTGCAACATTATGTCAGACACATCTGACACTTTTGGTGCTATTTTGGGACCATTCACATTTATACAGCGATCAGTGCAATTAAAAATGCACTGATTACTGTGTAAATGTGACTGGCAGTGAAGGGGTTAACCACTAGGGGGCTAGGAAGGGGTTAAGTGTGTCCTAGGGAGTGATTCTAACTGTTAGGGGGCGTGGCTACGAGTGACATGCCACTGATCTCTGCTCCCGATGAGAGGGAACAGACGATCAATGACATGTCACTACGAAGAACGGGGAGGGACGTACCTGTACGCCCATTAGCCTGTCCGTGCCATTCTGTTGACGTATATCTACATGCGGTGGTCAGCATGTGGTTAAACATACAAAAGTAGTGTGTATGATAGATATGGAGCAATTTATGGAACAATTTAAGCTTCCAGTCCCATGATTTACAGTAATCTGTGGAAACCAAAGGACATGCTAACAAACCTGTATATATATACTATGTATATACAGTATCTCACAAAAGTGAGTGCACCCATCACAATTTTGTAAATATTTTATTATATCGGCAACACTGAAGAAATGACACTTTGATACAATGTAAAGTAGTGAGTGTACAGCTTGTATAGCAGTGTAAATTTGCTGTCCCCTCAAAATAACTGAACACACAGCCATTAATGTTTAAACCACTGGCAACAAAAGTGAGTATGCCCCCTAAGTGAAAATGTCCAAATTGGGCCAAAAGTGTCAATATTTTATGTGGCCACCATTATTTTCCAGCACTGCCTTAACCCTCCTGGGCATGGAGTTCACCAGAGCTTCACAGGTTGCCGCTGGAGTCCTCTTCCACTCCTCCATGATGACATCACGGTGCTGGTGGATGTTAGAGACCTTGCGCACCTCCACCTTCCATTTGAGGATGCCCCACATATGCTCAATAAGGTTTAGGCCTGGAAACATGCTTGGCCAGTCCATCACCTTTACCCTCAGCTTCTTAAGCAAGGCAGTGGTCATTTTGGAGGTGTGTTTGGGGTTGTTATCCAGTTGGAATACTGCCCTGCGGCCCAGTCTCCAAAGGGAGGGGATCATGCTCTGCTGCAGTATGTCACAGTTCATGTTGGCATTCAATGAACTGTAGCTCCCCAATCCCGGCAGCACTCATGCAGCCCCAGACCATGACACTCCCACCACCATGCTTAACTGTAGGCAAGTCATACTCTTTGTACTCCTCATCTGCTTGCGACCACATACTCTTCACCCCATCTGAACCAAATAAGTTTATCTTGGTCTCATTAGACCACAGGACATGGTTCCAGTAATCCATGTCCTTAGTATGATTGTCTTGAGCAAACTGTTTGCGGGCTTTCTTAGGCATTATCTTTATAAAACGCTTCCTTCTGGGACGACAACCATGCAGACCAATTTGATGTAGTGTGCGGTGTATGGTCTGAGCACTGAAAGGCTGACCCCCCACCCCTTCAACCTCTGCATCAATGCTGGCAGCACTCATACATCTATTTCCCAAAGACAACCTCTGAATTTGACGCTGAGCATGTGCACTCAACTTCTTTGGTCGACCATGTAGAGGCCTGTTCTGAGTGGAACATGTCCTGTTAAACTGCTGTATGGTCTTGGCCACTGTGCTGCAGCTCAGTTTTCAGGGTTTTGGCAATCTTATTATAGCCTAGGCCATCTTTACGTAGAGCAACAAGTCTTTTTTTTTTAGATCTTCAGAGAGTTATTTGCCATGAGGTGCCATTTTGAACTTCCAGTGATCAGTATAAGAGAGTGAGAGTGATAACACCAAATTTAGCAAACCTGCTCCCCATTCACGCCTGAGACCTTGTAACACTAATGAGTCACATGACACCAGGGAGGGAAAATAGCTAATTGGGCCCAATTTGGACATTTTCACTTAGGGGTGTACTCACTTTTGTTGCCAGCAGTTTAGACATTATTGGCTGTGTGTTGAGTTTTTTTGAGGGGACAGCAAATTTACACTGTTACAAAAGCTGTACACTCACTACTTTACATTGTAGCAAAGTGTAATTTCTTCAGTGTTGTCACATGAAAAGTTATAATAAAATATTTACAAAAATGTGAGGGGTGTACTCACTTTTGTATATATATATGTGTGTGTGTGTGTGTTTGGCTATGAGTGCAGCCTATTGCAGCATAATATAGTGGAGATATATTGTGGAACCATTAATTAATTGTTACCTGAAATCCCAGCTTAAAGAATAAAACCTCAAAATTAGCCTAATGTGTATTAAAATAATCCATTTAAAACCAAGGGACATGCTAATGTAGGTTATCCACATGTAGAGTAGCCACAGCATAGTCCAGTCAGTTCACAGACAACTGTTTGGCAAAACATGTCTATTGAAGACAAAACATATAATACACAAACATATTCAAATGGATTATTGAAAAACATTAGGCTAATTTTGAGGTTTTCTTCTTTGTATAAGTAGTTAAAAAAATGCAGAAGAGCTGCAAAAGTAATAACTCTTTCAATTTGAAAGTCAATGTAATTATTAATAGTCAGTCATATTGTACGGGAATGTTTCTTTCAGTATCCCCATGGAAAGGTATCTCCAATTTCTTTTTCTTCTGTCCATTGAATGCCTAATAGCTGCCGAATATGCAAATACAAACATTTTTTATTTGTTCTCACTGCTGCATATCTGATCAGCACAGTAAATATTCATGAGTTTGCTATTGTAGGCGCTGTGAAGTACAGAAAATATGCCCTCCAAGGTGACATGTAATTTGGCAGCTTCTACATAAAGAGACTCTGGGAGAAAAAAATTCTTGAAAATTTCCCAATAATTAGACACATCACTACCACTGCATTGTTATTTCTGCCTCTCATTAAGCAAATATCATGGGCGTTCTTTTATTCTGTTTCTGCAATGTGGAAACAGAACATTCACAATTATTTCAGTGAAGCATATGATGAATTTAAAGATTGTTCATGGTATCTTCTCTAGTATCTTTGGGAAAACACTCAGTGCAAACTGACATATATAAAATACTATTTAAAACCTAAGCCAAGGTTGTTATAAGTGTTGTTAGTACTGCTGTTAGTACATGCCCCACTCTGTAATGAAAACAAATACTAAATTGTGTATATATGATTGAAGCTCTGGGAGCGGACAGTAAGCAGTGAATGCTGCTGGGACAAGAACTGATGTGAGTGGTAATATGTAACTTATATAGTTCTATGTATTTAACAAAATAGATGAATGGACATAAGTAAGCCAAAATGTATTATGATTTATGGGTTTTTGACTAAATGTTTAATACATGTTAGTAAGAAAAGCTCCATTGTCACTCACCCCTCTACCCCAAGTTTTCCATAAGAGATAATATTAAAGTGTATTTAAACCCACAAAAGATAATTAAATATATTATAGCATGTTAAATCTAAGATATGGTGGCTGCACACACTTCCTGCCCTAGAGTATAAACACTCTCTCATCATACTGTATATACAGAGAAAAAGCATTGTCACCCTAGGACAAGACTACAATACTATCTCCCGCTCCTCTTCTCTATAACATAGAAGGGAGGGATTCTGCAGATTCTGAGAGATTTTTTTGGCATAACTGAAACCAATGTAAGTAATAAGAGTGGAGTGCAGTACAGGCAAGGTGCACAGGAAATAATCAGCTGACAAGATTTCTGAAAAGAGCAACAGTAATTTTTTGTGTCTACCAAACAGATATAACAAAACACTGTTGTACTAAATAGGAGAAGTTTACTGTTAGGATTTACATACCCTTTAGATCCCTTTCACACTGGGGCATTTTTCAGGTGCTTTTGGGCTAAAAATAGCGCCTGAAAAGCGCCTAAAAATGCCTTGCAGCACCAGTGTAAAGCCTGATTGCTTTCACACTGTTAGAAAAAGTCCTGCAAGCAGCATCTTTCGGGCTGTGCAGGAGCAGTGTATACACCGCCCCTGCCATTGGAATCAATGGGCACCGCTGACGAATCGCCTGCAAAGCATTTCACGGGCATTTTTAACCCTTTATTCGGCCCCTAGCGGGGGTTAAAAACACTCCACTCTCGGCTGAAATGTGTCGATATTACAGCGGTAAAGTGCCGCCAAAATTAGCGGCGCTTTATCGCTAACGCCTCCCACCCGCCCCAGTGTGAAAGTAATCTTAATATAAGACCTGTGACTTCAAATACTTGCCTGATTCTCAGAGTTTTCCTTCTTGGGGTCTGAAAGGTCTCCTGATTTCCTACTTTTGCCAGGTCTCTGTGAGGCAAAGACAACCAGTTAGTGGGGTTGATTTACAAAAGACAAATTGGCTTTTCACTTTGCAAGGGAATTTTCCTCAGAACTTAGTGAATGTGGTGAAATGTAACTTTGCAAAGAATACCCAATCATGTGCATGGAAAATAAAAAAGCAGCATTTTTATTGCACATGATTGGATGATGGAAGTCAACATAGCTTTACCTCATGAAAAGAATCCCACTGCAGAGGTTATTTACTAATAAAGTATCTCATCTTAATAGAAGATTCATGATCTGATATGCCACATGTACAAATCATTAGTAAGACCTCATCTGGAATATGCAGTTCAGTTTTGGTCACCAGTTCTCAAAAAGGATATCGGGGAACTGGAGAAAGTGCAGAAAAGGGCAACCAAACTGATAAGAGGCATGGAGGAGCTCAGCTATGAGGATAGATTAGATTAAATTAATTTATTCTCTCTTGAGGACAAGGGAGCACGCTTTACATCTGGAGGAAAAGAGATTTAATCACTAAATCTGTAAAGGTTTTTTTACAGTAAGAGCTGTGAAAATGTGTAATAGAATCCCTCAAGAGCTGGTTCTGGCTAGCTCAGTAGCTTGTTTTAAAAAAAGCCTGGATTATTTCCTAAATGTACATAATATAACTGGATACTATCATTTATAGGTAAAGTTGATCCAGGGAATATCCAATTGCCTCTCTCGGGATGAGGAAGGATTTTTTTCCCCTGCTAGAGCAAATTGGATCATGCTTGGCTAAGGTTTTTTTGCTTTCCTCTGAATCAGCTGTGGGTATAGGATTGTGTATATGGGATTGTATGTTTTTTTCCCTTTTATTGGTTGTCTTTTATTAGTTGTCTCTTTTATCCATGTCTTTATGGACCTTGCATTGTGCACTGGTGCACGGATATGTTGGAACAGCAAGGGGCAGGAAGGGGCCGTCCCCAAACTGTTCTCACAAAGATGGGAGCATGAAATTGTCTAAAATGTCTTGGTATGCTGACGCCTTAAGAGTTCCCTTCACTAGAAAAGCGACCAAGCCCAACCTCTGAAAAACAACCCCACACCATAATCCCCCTCCACAAAATAATTTGGACCAGTGAACAAAGTAAGGTCCATAAAGACATGGATGAGCGAGTTTGGGGTGGAGGAACTTGACTGGCCTGCACAGAGTCCTGATCTCAACCAGATAGAACACTTTTGGGATGAATTAGAGCAGAGACTGCTAGCGCCTTCTCATCCACATCAGTGCCTGACCTCACAAATGTGCTTCTGGAAGAATTGTCAAACATTCCCATAGACACACTCCTAAACCTTGTGGACAGCCTTCCCAGAAGAGTTGAAGCTGTTATAGCTGCAAAGGGTGGGCCAACTCAATTGAACCCTATGGACTAAGACTGGGATGCCATTAAAGTTCATGTGCATGTAAGGGCAGATGTCCCAGTACTTTTTACAATATAGTATAGCAACATGGCTTTTTTTCAACTGTAGTTCTCGCTCTATTGCAGTTCCAAAAATATTTTCTTTTTAGAAAATGGAAATGACATAATTGTTCTCCATTTTTTTTTTCTAGAAGAGTGTGAACTATTTATTTTATCAGAAATTTATGGAATTGCTGATTACACTTTGGAATACCTAAGGTGACTCATACTTTTGAACTTTATAACATTGTTTGTCATGTGACATAGACATGTACAGGAAACACTTTTTAACCTCTCTGGCGGTATGATTATTTCAGATTTTTGATGCTCAAAGTGGTACAATTCTTTTGCATGGAAATTTGGGGTTTTATATTGTAGGCCTGTAATTCTTAGGAATAACTCACCCAAATCTGTCCAAACAAGAGTCTAGTAGACATCCTGGGTATGATAAAGTTTGAAACATGAAGTCATAAATTATAATATAATAAATAACTATAAATAATTATAACAAATAATAATATAATAATAAGAAAAATTATTCAATAATGTAATCAAATCAAAAACACTGAAATTTGCTCAGTTAGAGAATTGTCTCTGTTGTTACTTTCAGTGGTTGATGACAAATTTTCCCACAATTCCCTATCGCTCAATTCTGCAAGTGATTTTAATTTATTGCCAAAAAATGTATGACCATAAAATGGATAGTGTCAAATAATTAATCAGTGTTGATCACATATAAAGTAAATACACAATAATACTTAATCATCAGATGTGCCAGTGATTAATAGAAACCTGTGCTGGTTCCATGAGCCAGATACCAAACATAAAAAACATAAAACTTTAGAAGTCCATAAAAAATGTGTAGAAAAATAGTGAAGAAAACATCAACAGAGTTCAAAGGGGGCGATGCATGGCCAGATGGTATTCATAGAATTTTAGTCGCACCAAATCTAGTGAGTGGGCAGAAGGGAGACCACAAGTATGCATAGATTGTACATCAGTGCCGGGGCCAACACCAGGAGTAGAGGAGGCTTACCGGAAAAAATTGACCTGAAGTCAAAAAAGCATAATAACCACTGGTTCTGGGAAATGCGTCCTGTCAGATGTCATCAACAGATGGTGGAAAGAAAAGGGGGGGTCCACGCGGCTTCCTCTCCCATAGGTAATCCAGCATAAGCCAAACGTGTAGTTTCATATGCCATGCAAGGAGCAAACAAAACTCACATAGCGTAAAAACGTTTTAAAACACTAGTTTATTAAAATAATAAAAAACAGACTCACATTTTGGAAGAACGAAACAGAGCTCAAATATCAAATAGTGGCGATCGTGAGGGGTCCACCCGACATGTTTCAGCTAAGGAGCCATCATCTGGGGTATGGACCACCCTCACCTCACCGCTCTATAAACAGAAGATGACCCCCACTGGGAGTGTCTACAAACCGGAAGTGCAACAAGTAAGAATCACTTCCGGTTTTCAGGATCATAGGATGACTAATTGAATAGTTATATTAAGAACAAATTAATGGAGCAGAGAACCATGTATCTCATGTTTCTAAATTAGAAGATTAAAAATGAAAAATAAGTACAAAAAAACAGTAAGCTGTGCCCTGAATCAGTCCATCTACCAGGAACTGGTCAGAGCGCTAGCCAAGCCTTACTGGGATGTTTTAAAAACAGATAAAATCTTGGGACCTCTGTTGCCTAAGACTCCAAAGGTGGTGTTTAAGGGTGTTCCATCTCTCCGGAATAGGTTAGCACCTAATGTCATCAACCCACCAGAGAGACCATCCTTTTTTCACAACTTGATTGGATTTTATCCTTGTAAAAAGTGCTTGGTCTGTAAATTCAATACCTGTGGCAGAAGGGCTAGTCATAGTTTTTCTTCCACCGTGACCGGCCGTACTTACAAAATTAAACATTTCTGCACGTGTGCCACTACAGGAATAGTTTATCTTTTAACTTGCCCTTGTGGCAAGCAATATGTCGGCCGGACCATCAGATCTTTTACTACACGGGTTTCGGAACACATCAATCTCATTAAAACGGGTAGTACTAAACACACTGTCCCTAGACACTACAGGGAGCTTCACGATCGGAACCCTGTGGGTACTCAATTCCTCATTATAGATAGGTACGTGCCCCCCTGGCAGGGCGGGTCAATTCTTAGAGGTGTCTCGCGTTTAGAGACCTACTGGGTATATGAGTTGGGGTCCCATTTTCCACAGGGTATCAACGTGGAATGGGACATCAACTCTTTTATTAACCAAGCTTGAATATAAATAAATATGATCTCTCTTATTGTCTAAATGGCAAAGAATATTGTTTTTTTACTATATAAGATGATTATATTATTGGTTGCCTTAATTTATGTCATGGAGTCCGGGATAATTACGGTTTAATTCAGAATGTAATTTTTGATATGTACGCTGTTGATGTCCCCTATTGGCAGTGTCCCTTTAATATTATGGTCCATGATTCTAATATTGATCACTAATTAACCTTATTAGAATGTCCTTGTATCACCTTTATAAGGTAATGTTATTGCAAGCATTAGCCTTGTGTAATAATTTTTATCCCCCCCTTTTTTTTTTTTTCTTTTTCTTTTCCAATCTGTTTTTATTTTAACACTAATGCCTTTTTTCAGTGCACTGATTTATTTCTCCTCTCTGCTGACACTTCGCCTCAGATTGAGGCTTGGTTTCCTCCTTATGGAGTGCAGTGGTATTACTTCCTCTCTGTGTGATGGGAAGTGCATCACATATGAAAGTGAGGTTTGAGGAGCAGGCTGGCTGAAAGGGAGGCTTGGCTAGCGTTCTGATCAGTACCTGGTAGATGGACTGATTCAGGGCACAGCTTACCGTTTTTTTGTACTTATTTTTCATTTTTAATCTTCTAATTTAGAAACATGAGATACATGGTTCTCTGCTCCATTAATTTGTTCTTAATATAACTATTCAATTAGTCATCCTATGACCCTGAAAACCGGAAGTGATTCTTACTTGTTGCACTTCCGGTTTGTAGACACTCCCAGTGGGGGTCATCTTCTGTTTATAGAGCGGTGAGGTGAGGGTGGTCCATACCCCAGATGACGGCTCCTTAGCTGAAACATGTCGGGTGGACCCCTCACGATCGCCGCTATTTGATATTTGAGCTCTGTTTTGTTCTTCCAAAATGTGAGTCTGTTTTTTATTATTTTAATAAACTAGTGTTTTAAAATGTTTTTATGCTATGTGAGTTTTGTTTGCTCCTTGCATGGCATATGAAACTACACGTTTGGCTTATGCTGGATTACCTATGGGAGAGGAAGCCGTGCGGACCCCCCCTTTTCTTTCCACCATCTGTTGATGACATCTGACAAGACGCATTTCCCAGAACCAGTGGTTATTATGCTTTTTTGAGTTGTCTGGCGTACGCCATTTCAGGTCAATTCTTTCCGATAAGCCTCCTCTACTCCTGGTGTTGGCCCCGGCACTGATGTACAATCTATGCACACTTGTGGTCTCCCTTCTGCCCACTCGCCAGATTTGGTGCGACTAAAATTCTGTGAATACCATCTGGCCATGCATCACTCCCTTTGAACTCTGTTGATGTTTTCTTTACTATTTTTCTACATATTTTTTATGGACTTCTAAAGTTTTATGTTTTTTATGTTTGGTGTCTGGCTCATGGAACCAGCACGGGTTTCTATTAATCACTGGCACATCTGATGATTAAGTATTATTGTGTATTTACTTTATATGTGATCAACACTGATTAATTATTTGACACTATCCATTTCATGGTCATACATTTTTTGGCAGTATTCACAATTTTTATATGTCTTTATTGTAATACACATGGCTGTGGATGTGATATATAGCGCCACACTTTTGTTTCTTTTGTTTTCCCTGCCTTGAGTCTATAGGTGTGTTGGCTGCTTTTCACTTTCTTTCTAAACGTAGCGCTGTACTTAATTTTTATTTTTATTTTTGCATTCTAATTTATTATCACTGTTTTCTAGCTGGTCTAAAACCGCTTTTAAAGTAAAGGGACGGTTTTGGTTGCTATGGACAATCTTCAGTTTCCAGGCAGAAAGAACATTATTCATAATATAAAAGTGCATGCAGGGCACTGAACAAACCACTGGGGACAAAAGTGATGTGAAATTATTTGATACAGTAATGTAATCTGTAAGATTACAGTGTACTGTATGTATTAGGTGTGTTTCACTTTTTGAATTTGGCGCCGTTCTCTGTCCCCGTGCTTCGGAACGGAGCCCAGCTATGTGATACATCGAGCGGAGACACAGCTGCCACACAGTGCGGGGAGACATCTCAGGATCCTGGGGACAAGGTAAGTAACTGTACTTGGATCCTGCCATGAGATCCCGGGTGTGGCTCGGGGTTACCACTTTTGGTACTGAAAATCCACACTGCTCCTTCACCGCTCCAAAGATGTCCTGCCAGTGCATCGCCTCAGTGTGAAAGCCCTCACTGCAAGGGAGACATTTTTAAGGCACTTTACTGGCGCTATTTTTAGCCCAAAAGCGTCTGAAAAATGCCTCAGTGTGAAAGGGGTCTTAAGGAGGAAAGCTCTACCTCAATTCACTGTTTCATCATGAGCTAGATATTAAAAAGTTCATCTTTATTGCAAACCCACTGATGAAATTAGACCACTGCACCATCAAGTCTTCAGCCACCTATGAGTTTACCAAATGACATAAAAAGAATATTGTACTCATACAAAATTGTATTTTGTGCAAAAATTACAGTACTGTACATCAGTATTTTGTAGAGATACATTCTTCAACCAGTAGATGGCAGTGTTTATAAGTTTGTAGCTGCATCTATGGTATGCTCTATGTCTTTTCCCTGAGTAAAGTTCCTGTTTCCTGTTTGCAGTTAAGCAACAAAGCTCATGTGGACTGTGCACTGTCTGTTCTGTAGATCTATATACAGAATTTCTAACAAATATACTAACTACACAAAGAGAACTAAGAAGATATTACCAAATGTAGATTTTAAGTTCTACTCCATAGTTCTATTTACTTCAGTACGCAAGTCAGCCATTATAACAAGATATTGTAGCTCCACGGGGCACCAAATCTACTTCTCAACAGCAGCTTGCTGAATGTTATGACAACACTATTAAGAAAGTAAACATAAGAGATCTATAAACAGAAAAGACATTACATTTTAAAGTAGCACACATCTTTACTGGCCTAACACCTTAAATGAGTTGTAAAGTCAGAAGGTTTTTTAAAGCCTTCTGTGTGTAGCAGCTGCCCCAGCACCCTCGAACATTTACCTGAGTCCCATCTCTGTCCCGTGATGTCCATTAGTCCTTGGCCATCCAAGATTCTCCCTCCTGATTGGCTGAGATACAGCAGTGGCACCATTGGCTCCCGTGGCTGTCAATCAAAGTCAGTTAGCAAGGTGAGAAAGGGGCGGGGCCAAACAGAATCTCCATGTTTGAATGGACACAAGGAGCTGCAGCTCAGCTCCGGTGCCCCCATATCAAGCTGATCTCTGTGGGGGCACTGGGCAGGGGGAAGGGGCTAGGAGCAGTGAGGAGGGACACGATAAGAGGAGGATCCAGACTGCTCTGTATAAATCCACTTCAAAGAACAGGTAAGTAAAACATGTTTGTTATTTTTATGTAAAAAAAAAGGAGACTTTACAATGACTTTAAGCAATACCAGGATGTAATTGAGAAGAAATAAAATTCAAAAGAAATAGCAACTGTTAAACCAGATCAGTACAATCATTCCATATGGTTTAAATGATCTGTGATCCAGCTTTCTGAAAAAACACAATTATTCCAGGAAAACATACAAACACTTCCTTCTTTTCTGACAATATGTCTATCATGTGGGCCAGAAATGCATCAAAAGACCATTTCTTGTCTTTATGGCTGCTTAGAGGCACTTGATGGCAATTTAGGCATAGGCAGAAAATTTAGGCCTCTGGTTCTAACAGGTATTGTAATCAGAAAGTGGCAGGCCACTGATAAACTGAATGAACAGGACCCCATCAATAGGTAAGCATATGAAGAGATTAACTTTTTGGTACTCTGCTGAAATGAGGGTTGGGAGAGTTAAGGTACCCCAGAGACTTTAGACTATTTAAGTTAGGGTGATATTTATCCAAAATCTATCCTACCATGTGATGTATTGTAATATACTGAATTCTATGTAAGACTACCATCATAGGATCTTCATTTTACATTACTGTAGTTAAACCGTTAAAAAACTGTACCCCTCAATTAATTCTGCTGGCAGATATTACTTTTTAAAATGTACTTGTAGATTTGTTTAATGATTTTCAGAGCTTGGAATAAGCTAGCCTCCACATAAGAAACTACTGAGATTGAATATTCAAATATTCTTCGTATTTTCTCAGAAGAAATCTAGCTGCAATTCACTTGAAATGCGGTTCAAAAACTTGGCATTGTCAATTCATTGCAGTTTGAGAGGCTGCTTTTCTGGATACATTTTACCATTAGGTAAAATAGTTCAGCATCAAACTGTGGATGTCAAAATTACAAAAGACTATGTCCATAAGTCTGCACATTTTACTGCTGAAACTATGTGTATGTCCTTCAGGTGTGTGACTTTACAGTTAGGGTACAGTGTTGCATCTCCATCACTAACTGCCATTTTACACACTAATCTAATTGTCACATCTTGCTGTCATGAAAAAAAATGCAATTTTGAATTCTACAAAGTTATTCATGGAATCCCTTGCTCCTTACTACACCTTTCCTGCTCATGACCACATTGGTTAGTTATATAACAGACTACAAATTAAATAAAAATAGTAATCTCACTACCTAGTCATGATCATTGTGGCATTTATTTGCAGTGTCCATCCTGTGGCCCAGATCATTTTTGGTATTCATATTCTTGGGACATACTCACTGGAAACATTGCTAACCAGGTTTTATGTGCTAAGATAGGTCTAGCATTACAAGTATTCTGTATTTCAACTTAGGTTTGAAGCACCACCTTGCTACAGGCAGATTAGGCCATGAAAATGAGCATTATAATATTATTTAACATTTTAAATAATGAGAATGGGTAAGGAAATGTATGCAACATTTCATACCAATTTAAGATTAGTCTACTGACTTTGACGTTTTTTTATCTGAGAGGGAGTAAGGTAATAAACTTTGCTTTAAAGGAGCCAAAGTAAGCATGACATTCTCCATTTCTCAAAAAAAGTATGGTTTTATCACCTGTATAAGAAGGATTTTTTTTTTTTACATTTAGGGAGTTTCATCCAAAGGTAATGCAGCTTTAAATCAAGATTCACATATTTTTCTAATCATATTTTATGTACAAAATTAGCAAATCTCTAGGAAAAGTTGAGTGAATTTTGTTTATGAAAACATTGATAAATAGACCATTTAAGCTTTGGAACCCCATATGAGGTTTTATTGGAATGTATTGGGTGCTTTCCTTGCATCTAACTGTATCTATAATAAGAATAAGAGTTATGCCCCGTACACACGGTTGGATTTTCCGACGGAAAATATTTGATGGGAGCTTGTTGTCGGAAATTCCGACTGTGTGTAGGCTCCATCGGACATTTTCCATCGGAATTTCCGTCACACAAAATTTGAGATCTGGAGCTCAAATTTTCCGACCACAAAATCTGTTGTCATAAATTCCGATCGTGTGTACACAATTTCGACACACAAAGTTCCACGCATGCTTGGAATCAAGCAGAAGAGCCGCACTGGCTATTGAACTTCCTTTTTCTTAGCTCGTTGTACGCGTTGTACGTCACTAGGGATGAGCTTCGAGTTCGAGTCGAACTCATGTTCGACTCGAACATTGGCTGTTCGCAAGTTCACCGAACAGCGAACAATTTGGGGTGTTCGCGGCAAATTCGAATGCCGCGGAACACCCTTTAAAAGTCTATGGGAGAAATCAAAAGTGCTAATTTTAAAGGCTAATATGCAAGTTATTGTCATAAAAAGTGTTTGGGGACCTGGGTCCTGCCCCAGGGGACATGGATCAATGCAAAAAAAAGTTTTAAAAACGGCCGTTTTTTCAGGAGCAGTGATTTTAATAATACTTAAAGTCAATCAATAAAAGTGTAATATCCCTTTAAATTTCGTACCTGGGGGGTGTCTATAGTGTGCCTGTAAAGGGGCGCATGTTTCCTGTGTTTAGAACAGTCTGACAGCAAAATGACATTTTGAAGGAAAAAACTCATTTAAAACTACCCGCGGCTATTGCATTGCCGACAATACACATAGAAGTTCATTGATAAAAACGGCATGGGAATTCCCCAAAGGGGAACCCCGAACCAAAATTAAAAAAAAAAAATGACGTGGGGGTCCCCCTAAATTCCATACCAGGCCCTTCAGGTCTGGGATGGATATTAAGGGGAACCCCGGCCAAAATTTAAAAAAAAAAATGACGTGGGGTTCCCCCTAAATTCCATACCAGACCCTTCAGGTCTGGTATGGATTTTAAGGGGAACCCCGCGCCAAAAAAAAAAAAAAAAAACGGCGTGGGGTCCCCCCAAAAATCCATACCAGACCCTTATCCGAGCACGCAACCTGGCAGGCCGCAGGAAAAGAGGGGGGGACAAGAGTGCGGCCCCCCCTCCCTCCTGAACCGTACCAGGCCACATGCCCTCAACATTGGGAGGGTGCTTTGGGGTAGCCCCCCAAAACACCTTGTCCCCATGTTGATGAGGACAAGGGCCTCATCCTCACAACCCTGGCCGGTGGTTGTGAGGGTTTGCGGGTGGGGGGCTTATCGGAATCTGGAAGCCCCCTTTAACAAGGTGACCCCCAGATCCCGGCCCCCCCCCTGTGTGAAATGGTAAGGGGGTACATAAGTACCCCTACCATTTCACGAAAAAAGTGTCAAAAATGTTAAAAATGACAAGAGACAGTTTTTGACAATTCCTTTATTTAAATGCTTCTTCTTTCTTCTATCTTGCTTCATCTTCTGGTTCTTCTGGCTCTTCTGGTTCTTCTGGTTCTTCCTCCGGCGTTCTCGTCCAGCATCTCCTCCGCGGCGTCTTCTGTCTTCTTCTCCTCGGGCCGCTCCGCACCCATGGCATGGGGGGGAGGCTCCCGCTCTTCTCTTCTTCTTTTCTTCTTTTCTTCTTTTCTTCTCTTCTTCTCTTCTTCTTCATTTTCTTCTCCGGGCCGCTCCGCAATCCATGCTGGCATGGAGGGAGGCTCCCGCTGTGTGACGGCGCTCCTCGTCTGACAGTTCTTAAATAACGGAGGGGGGCGGGGCCACCCGGTGACCCCGCCCCCCTCTGACGCACGGTGACTTGACGGGACTTCCCTGTGGCATTCCCCGTGACGTCACAGGGAAGTCCCGTCAAGTCACCGTGCGTCAGAGGGGGGCGGGGTCACCGGGTGGCCCCGCCCCCCTCCGTTATTTAAGAACTGTCAGACGAGGAGCGCCGTCACACAGCGGGAGCCTCCCTCCATGCCAGCATGGATTGCGGAGCGGCCCGGAGAAGAAAATGAAGAAGAAGAGAAGAAGAGAAGAAGAGAAGAAAAGAAGAAAAGAAGAAGAGAAGAAGAGAAGAGCGGGAGCCTCCCCCCCATGCCATGGGTGCGGAGCGGCCCGAGGAGAAGAAGACAGAAGACGCCGCGGAGGAGATGCTGGACGAGAACGCCGGAGGAAGAACCAGAAGAACCAGAAGAGCCAGAAGAACCAGAAGATGAAGCAAGATAGAAGAAAGAAGAAGCATTTAAATAAAGGAATTGTCAAAAACTGTCTCTTGTCATTTTTAACATTTTTGACACTTTTTTCGTGAAATGGTAGGGGTACTTATGTACCCCCTTACCATTTCACACAGGGGGGGGGCCGGGATCTGGGGGTCACCTTGTTAAAGGGGGCTTCCAGATTCCGATAAGCCCCCCGCCCGCAGACCCCCACAACCACCGGCCAGGGTTGTGGGGATGAGGCCCTTGTCCTCATCAACATGGGGACAAGGTGTTTTGGGGGGCTACCCCAAAGCACCCTCCCAATGTTGAGGGCATGTGGCCTGGTACGGTTCAGGAGGGAGGGGGGGCCGCACTCTCGTCCCCCCCTCTTTTCCTGCGGCCTGCCAGGTTGCGTGCTCGGATAAGGGTCTGGTATGGATTTTTGGGGGGACCCCACGCCGTTTTTTTTTTTTTTTTTGGCGCGGGGTT
Source organism: Aquarana catesbeiana (assembly GCF_042186555.1). Taxonomy (NCBI): domain Eukaryota; kingdom Metazoa; phylum Chordata; class Amphibia; order Anura; family Ranidae; genus Aquarana; species Aquarana catesbeiana. Next base: position 300,268,565 of record NC_133324.1, on the reverse strand, counting down.
CCCCTTAAAATCCATACCAGACCTGAAGGGTCTGGTATGGAATTTAGGGGGAACCCCACGTCATTTTTTTTTTTAATTTTGGCCGGGGTTCCCCTTAATATCCATACCAGACCTGAAGGGCCTGGTATGGAATTTAGGGGGACCCCCACGTCATTTTTTTTTTTTTAATTTTGGTTCGGGGTTCCCCTTTGGGGAATTCCCATGCCGTTTTTATCAATGAACTTCTATGTGTATTGTCGGCAATGCAATAGCCGCGGGTAGTTTTAAATGAGTTTTTTCCTTCAAAATGTCATTTTGCTGTCAGACTGTTCTAAACACAGGAAACATGCGCCCCTTTACAGGCACACTATAGACACCCCCCAGGTACGAAATTTAAAGGGATATTACACTTTTATTGTTTGACTTTAAGCATTATTAAAATCACTGCTCCTGAAAAAACGGCCGTTTTTAAAACTTTTTTTTGCATTGATCCATGTCCCCTGGGGCAGGACCCAGGTCCCCAAACACTTTTTATGACAATAACTTGCATATAAGCCTTGAAAATTAGCACTTTTGATTATTCATGTTCGTGTCCCATAGACTTTAACGGTGTTCGCATGTTCGAACGAACTTTTTTCCTGTTCGCATGTTCTGGTGCGAACCGAACAGGGGGGTGTTCGGCTCATCCCTATACGTCACTGAGTTCTTGACGTTTGGAATTTCCGACAAGATTTTTGTGACTGTGTGTATGCAAGACAAAAAAATCGTCGGAAAAATCCATGGATTTTGTTGTCAGAATGTCCAATCGTGTGTACGGGGCATAAGAGTAATTTAGGTGTAACATATGCTTGATCCTGGAAAATAGCAAAATTCGCAACATTGCTTTGCCTTCCTTTAGGTCAAAATTGTTGGTGTTTTGGAAAGGTTTAACACATATACAGGGATGTACTGGCCATCGGGACTACCGGGAGATTCCCGGTGGGTCGATGGCTCAGTGGGCCAGTTTCAGAGACAGGGAAGGAGAGATACATAGCGCCAAATGTAGCATTAAAACAACTTTTAATCCACTTAAAAAACGTTACTTACAAAGTAGGGTGAAAGGCATTGAAACACTGGCAAGAATCCAGGCTTGTCAACAATTTGAATTAGGAGCGGCCACCAGGAACCGATCGGGCCAGTAGATGCAGAGCGTATCGGTGTGTACTACTACTTCCTGGTGGCGGAGGAATGATGGCCTGAAGGATGCGTCACCTCCCACATCTTGCATCATTTCCGGATGATGACATCACGTCCGTCCCATCATGCGTTCCACTGCTACCCGGAAGTAGTAGTACACACCGATGCTCTGCATCTACTGGCCCGTTCGGTTCCCGGTGGCGGCTCCTAATTCAGATCACAGTGTCTCAATGCCTTTCACCCTACTACCTTTGTCAGTAACATTCTTTAAGTGGAATACAAGTTGTTTTAATGCTACAATTGGCGCTGTGTATCTCTCTCTCCTCCCCTGTCACGTTGTGTGTTGGGGGGGTTACAGAGCTGGGTTGGAGGTGCCCATCAAGTCATGTAGTAGCACTGCATCTGCCATCTGGTGACAAGTGACTTGGCAGGATACAGGCGACGGGGCAAGTGATATGCGGCATCTGGTGGCAGGCGACGTGGCAAGTGACAAGCTGCCTCTGCTGACAAATGACGTGGCAAGTGACGTTTTGCATCTAGTGGCAGGTAACGTGGCAAGTGACATGTGGCATCTGGTGGCAGGCAATGGTGGCAAGTGACATGCAGCACCTGGTGGCAGGCGACGTGGCAAGTGACACGCTGCATCTGGTGGCAGGCGACGTGGCAAGTGACACGCTGCATCTGGTGGCAGGCGATGGTGGCAAGTGACATGCAGCACCTGGTGGCAGGCAATGTGGCAAGTGACATGCAGCATCTGGTGGCAGGCGACGTGGCAAGTGACAAGCTGCCTCTGCTGACAAGTGATGTGGCAAGTGACGTTTTGCATCTGGTGGCAGGTAACGTGGCAAGTGACATGCGGCACCTGGTGGCAGGCGACGTGGCAAATGACAAGCTGCCTCTGCTGACAAGTGACGTGGCAAATGACATTCTGCATCTGGTGGCAGGCAACTTGGCAAATGACAAGCTGCCTCTGCTGACAAGTGATGTGGCAAGTGACATTCTGCATCTGGTGGCAGGTAACGTGGCAAATGACATGCAGCATCTGGTGGCAGGCGATGTGGCAAGTGACAAGCTGCTTCTGCTGACAAGTGCCGTGGCAAGTGAAACACTGCATCTGGTGGCAGGCAACGTGGCAAATGACAAGCTGCCTCTGCTGACAAGTGACGTGGCAAGTGAAACACTGCATCTGGTGGCAGGCGATGTGGCAAGTGAGGTGGCAGGTGACACACTCAAGGCTCCCACTGATTCTGCATTATGGTGAGTTGAACTATTTCATGTTATATTACAATGTAATAATAGAAATAATGCGCTTCAATCATCCTGACACCATATGAACCATGGTGCCGAGAAGATTGAAGCGCCAACACCAGGTGTTTGGAGTAAAGTGGGCCGGTCTGGATGAAGTCCAGGGCCAAATTTTTGTCCCAGTCCAGCCCTGCACATATATTGTATGTTTTCTTCGCCCTAGTTAATAACAATGTAATTCATGTATGGCAAATTCATTAAACACCAAACACCAAATTACATGTCTATTGATGAATCCATGTAATCCTTATTGAGGTATGTACTGACTCTTGCATACAGTCATGTACAGTCATGTCCATGCATTTTAAATGACAGTGATCAATTCACCAGTGGCAAATGTTTAGTGAAAGTCACACTCACTGCTTTAAAAATAGACCAAACAGATCTCCCTGATCAAAGTAGGTTTTTGGTGGAGAAGGCTGAACAAAACAGAGATGGAGGCATTTTGTTTGGTGTATAGGAAAGATGTGTTCCTTCTCTGGTTTTTAGTTATCATTCAAATTTTGGAAGTTTCTAAATTACAGAACAACACACCAGAAATCTATTTACTACAATTAATATTCCTTTAACCACTTCCCGCCCGGCCTATAGCGGATTGACGTCCGGGAAGTGGTTCTGTTATCCTGACTGGGCGTCATATGACGTCCAGCAGGATAACATGCTGCCGCGCGCCTGCGGGGGCGCGCATCACGGTGATCGGTGGAGCGGTGTGTCAGTCTGACACACCGCTCCACCGATCTTGGTAAAGAGCCTCCGGCGGAGGCTCTTTACCACGTGATCAGACATGTCCAATCACAGCTGATCACGATGTCAATAGGAAGAGCCGTTGATCGGCTTTTCCTCACTCGCATCTGACAGAGGCGAGTAGAGGAGAGCCGATCGGCGGCTCTCCTGACAGGGGGGGTCTGCGCTGATTGTTTATCAGTGCAGCCCCCCTCAGATGACCACACTGGACCACCAGGGATCGCCACTAGGACCGCCAGGGAAGGGGCAACATGTGGATGGCCAAGTATGTACCCCATTGCCATCCACATGTGCCCAATGTGCCCATCTGTGCCAATCAGTGCCCACAAATGGGCACTGATTGGCACCATAATATTGCCTAGATGCCCAGCAATGCCACCTTAGGAGCATCAGTGCCACCAATCAGTGTCATCAGTGCCACCCATCAGTGCCCATCCATGCTCATCAGTGCTTACCTATCAGTGCCGATCAGTGCCCATCTGTGCCATCTATCAGTGCCACCCATAAGTACCCATCAGTGCCACCCATAAGTACCAATCAATGCCACCTATGAGTGCCCATCAGTGCCGCCTATGAGTGCCCATCGGTGCCACCTATGAGTGCCCATCAGTGACGCATACCAGTGCCACCTATCAGTGCCCATCAGTACCACCTATCAGTGCCCATCACTGCCGCCTATCAGTGCCCATCTTCAGTGCCCATCAGTGCTACCTCATCAGTGCCATCTCATTGGTGCCACCTCATCGGTGCCCATCAATGCCGCCGTATCAGTGCCCATCAGTGCAGCCATATCAGTGCCCATCATTGAAGAAGAAAAGATACTTATTTACAAAAAATTTTAACAGAAACAAAGAAAAACTTGTTTTTTTTCAAAATTTACCGTCTTTTTTTATTTGTTACGCAAAAAATAAAACCACAGAGGTGATCAAATACCACCAAAAGAAAGCTCTATTTGTGGGAACAAAATAATAAAAAAAATTGTTTGGGTACAGTGTAGCATGACCGCGCATTGTCATTTAAATAGCGACAGCGCTGAAAGCTGAAAATTGGCCTGGGCGGGAAGGTGTCTAAGTGCCTGGTATTGAAGTGGTTAAACCCCTGATTCAAAATTCTTTGGATGTTTCTCTCTTGCTAAGAAGTTTTATTTCACTTTATATTTTATGAAATACAGTAGAAAAAAAAGAAGGTCTGAGGTTGACATGACATTGAAACACAACCCAAATTTGCCGTAAGAAGAGAAGAAATATCTTCCAAATTCCAAATTATAAGACTGGATTGGACAGTCCTATTAGCAATATTATCAGTCTGGTGACATTCTTGTTAATGTATTATTATGTAAATTATTTATTCAAAAAATGCTCATTGGACAAAATTTGGAGGCAAAATTATTTAATAAAATCATTACGCTATTTTTTCTGTGTCTTAATAATTGTTAGCCTTTTTTACAGGTTGATCGGTTAATTTGATTCTTTTAAACCTAAGCCTATTAGCATTGCAATCCATATTATTTTTCTTATTGCTGTTGGTGAATAGAACCATAATTAGAATGTGCAGCAAGTGACCTTAACAAAAACGCTAATCAATGCTACGTTTGAGTTAATGAAACCCATTAATGATAAAATGATTCTGTACTAGTGATAATAAAATGGTCAGCACGAAAAGGGGTACTGCAGACTTAATGGCAGTATCTAGGATTGGTTAAAGTAAATAATTTTTAAATATACTACACTTTAGAACTGTACAACTTGTTTATTATAAATCCTTGTATAAATTAAATAATACATCTAGGTTATGGGGAGGTAGGCTTAAAGTAAACCTTACTTTTCATAAGAATAATGGAAGTTTCATTCTCTATGGTAAGAAAGAGACAAGGTATTGTCATCTAACTGGAGAATAAGTGAGGGGAAAGTCTGCCATTCAATTTTTCTTCAATGCAACTTGCACAAATAATTATTATATATATTTATTAGTTCAGATACGGTGGCGATTTCTGTAAAGATTAGTGAGGGAAAGAGTTGCTTTAAACAACCAAGAAGCCCTCCACTAAATCAATTGAAAGCACCACAGAGTCCTCCTAAAACCAACGGTACCTGCATACCTCACATCACAAATCCCATAATAAGGGATTTATTTTATTTATTTATTTAAACTTGCCAAATGCATCAAAGATTGGTTAAGAATGGTTTTAGTTGGGTGGTAATATCAACATGGTTAGTATGGCTCTATCAATGTGGTATTCATCTGACCTCTATTATTATAATACAGATCATATTAGACAGCTGTTAGGCTAAGTCATACACATGAAATAGTGACCAGACATGAAAGTGATAGGTTGGACTTGATGAACTTGTGTCTTTTTTCAACCTCACCTACTATGTAAGTATGATGCATAAACATGCTCAGAAAGCAGTCAATTTTGTGTGTGTGTGTGTGTGTGTGTGTGTGATGTAGATGGTGTAGGGAGGTAAGAACAGCCATTGAAATTTGACTGATTCCTGCTGAACCAGTCTAATTCCAATCCATGTATGGCCAGCTTAAGGATCCTAGTATCATATGATTTTTCCTGACTAGTTGCTCCCCAATGAGGAGTGCAATGCTGGTCTAGTCAAACCTGCTTAAAGGAGAAGTCTAGCCTGAGCTTGTTTGGCTGGCCTTCTCCTATGGGTCACAGGAGTGCAATTCGTTTTGCACTCCTTTGACCCGTTTTTAGCAGAGAGTGGTCTGAAGTCCACTTTCTGCTGATGTCACAGAGATCAGTCCAGGCACCACGTCATCCTGACTCTGGGAGTCTGGATCCACCAGATGCATGGACTGCGAGACGCTGAGAGGCTGAGACGGCTGCTCCCTGCCCCTCCACAGCTCATAGCTCCAGTGAGCGTGGAGGAGCAGAGCAGGAGAGCTGCTAATGGATGGCTTGGTTCTCATTGAAGATGCAGCGTTGGACAGATGCATCATTGGACCGATGCTGCATCCACCTAGGTAAGTATGATTATGGGAAAAAAAATTCCCATACTTCTCTTTTAAGAAAATTGAAGATGCAGAAAAAAATTGTCATGCACCATGGTTTTCTAACATGCTATTTTTTACCCAATTATATAGTACTTCATAGTCATGATAGATTTGAGATGCTACTGATAATAGATGACAGAGATCAGCTATACCAGCAAAAAGGGCTGGAGTGGAACAACAGGATGTGCATTTTTCCAGAGGTTTTCCAGTTAAATATGGCAGTATAAGACTATCAAGTCAAAAAGGGGGGATGCTTGAGATAAGCTTGAAAGAAACATAAAAAGTGCTGTATTGGAAAAATACATTTTAAAATTGTATAAAACATTACATGTAATATTCCCAATTTTATCTACTATTACTTTTGAAAAAAATCTCAATGTGACTAAAAAACAGGAGAAAATTAAAAAGTCATACTAAACTTATTCCCTTTTTAAAATGTATCAGTGTTAAAAAAGAGAAGTAAGATAATGTATCAATTTCAGTAAATGCAGTGGTGATTTATTGGTGTAAATTACATTGGTAAATGCATCTAGAAGTTATCTAGAATTAAAAAGAATAAAAGCAAGCTAAGAGACACAGATTTTGAAAATAATTGTTTCCTATATTTCAAAAGTTGATAAAATTGCACACTTGTTATTGCGATAGAACATTTCTGTTTGTGCTATTTCAGTTCCTTTTGCAATGAAGCATAAAAAATAGATTAATTTTGCTTGTTTTATATTTGACCCTAGTTACATTTTCCTGCATGTACTAGCCAGGCTTTGTTGATATTTTTTAAAATCATTGTTCATTCATTCTTGCAATTACAATAAAATCTGACCTTTGAAAGACCCCTTGCGATCTTCCTGCAAACTAATCAATAAATACCTCAAGGTTCTCAAGGTTTCTTAGATATAATTATGTAAGCACATCAGAGGTGTTGATAAGGGGATTTTATATAAGCAAGCGGTGAACTCATATTTAGTTTTTTTATACTACTAGAAATGGAGATAATATTTGCGACTAAAAATTCTTTATGCGAATGATGTGATCTGAACTGAATTAATTAAAAAAATATTTACAAATTTATGAAACATATTGATAACTTGATTATTTAAATTAAAAATTCACGTTGAAGTTATATATTGTATTGATATCATTGATAACATTGTTGCTATTATCGTTATTACTTTAGTTAGTTTAGCATTTTTTAATCCCAATGGGAACAGGTAGCTTTAAGTGCTGATACTTCAGCTGCCCAATAAGTTAAAGGGGTTCTTCACCTTAATGCATTCTATGCATTAAGGTGAAAAACCTTTTTTAGTGCTGCAGCCCCCCACCCCCCCCCCGTTTACTTACCTGGACGCTGTCATCCTCTGTCCAGGAACGAACACACCATCTGTAGCTGGTGTCTCGTGTCCCAATTGGATAGACTGATAGCAGCGCAGCCATTGGCTCCCGCTGCTGTCAAACAAATCCAATGACGCAGTGCTGGGGGGTGGGGCTGAATCCTGCATTCTGTGTGAATGGACACAGATGCGGGACTCGGGAGTGTGCCCACACAGGTGTCCACCAAGGAGAGCGATTTACCAATGTGGACACTCAATGCGGGGAGGAGCCACCAGCGCTGCCATGGGACCCCAGAAGAGGAGGTTCAGGGCCATTCTGTGCAAAACAAACTGCACAGTGGAGGTAAGTATAACATGTTATTAAAAAAAAACCCTTGTTACAACCCCTTTAAGTATAGTCCTTTAAACTTGATCTTTGGTCTTCCCCTCCTCCACCCTCCTCCCTACTTCTCTCTAACTAATCACTGACAAAAAAAATCTAAATGCAGCTGTTTGTTTTCTTTTACAGAAATTAGGGGTTCTCATGTCACTGTTTGCATGATGTGGACACTTCCTCTTGCTATCTAGCTTTCTATATTCTCAACCTGTGGCCTGCGGGCTATATGTGACCCTCAAATCCCTCTGATGTGGCCCTCAACCTCCTGCTCTGGTATGGTGGGTCGGCAAGCCCAGAGCATCAGAGTGGATGTAGCTGGCACCGGAGAAAGCAAGTGGCTGCAGAAGGAGCAGGAATCACAAAAGCCAACGCTTCCTCTATAGTGCCAGCTATAGTGCTGACAATGCCAGCAGAAACTGAAAGATAAAAGGTCAGTTTATTAAACATCACAGTTTAGCAACCGGTATATTATGTATTAAACATCATAGTTTTACAATGGGCATATATGAGCACTTTATTAAAAAATTGTTATCAGGCTGCTTTCACACTGAGCCATAGATTTCTACTATATACTGCAGGTTTGGTACACTTTCTGAAAGCGTACCAAAACTCCTGAATGCAGGAGTCTTGGTGTGCTTTCAGAAAGTGCTTTACACCTGCAAAATATAAGAGAAGCCTATGGCAAAGGGCAACTAACCTGCAGGAGAGTCGCAGGTGTACTGCACTGCACCTGCAATGCAGGTAAACTGCAGCAAATAAGTGGGAAAGCAGCCTTAAGCATCTTTCACACGGTTTGATCGGGTCCATCTGTCCGTTTTCACAATTTGTTTAGAAGATAGATAGATAGATAGATAGATAGATAGATAGATAGATAGATAGATAGATAGATAGATAGATAGATAGATAGATGCTTTGTTGTCAATGTATACAAACAACAACATTTGTCAAGGTAGTCTTTAAGCTTAGCTTAAAGTAGAATTATGGGCGAAACTTTATTTTGAATAAAGTAAGGGAGCCCTGTCAGTTTTTTTTTTTTTTCACATATGTGTCCCATTGCAGAGATATACCTTATCTTCCTGTCCTATAGCCATAACAGGAAGTGAAATTAAATCCCTGCAAATTAGGGAATCCCTTGGGACCCCTCAAGTCACCAGAACTAGTGTCCCCATTGAAAGATTTCCCCTCTATTACTTTTCTGAGGACAACCCAAAATTTGGTATTTTCTTTTACTTTTAATAATAGTGGTAAACAGGACAAACAGAGAGGGTGAATCTCCCTAACGGGGGACACAGACATCAATGAAAACCTAAACGTAAACAAAATTCCAGGAGCAGGGAAGAAAGCAGAAAAACAGCCCAAAAGGGCAGGAAAAAGATTCGTCAGAGAGGAACACCCAAAATATAATAATATAAAACAATTCTTTATTAGAAAATTACAAAAAAAACAAACAATTGAATTTGAAGCATTCGAATTTGCCGCGAACACCCCAAATTGTTCGCTGTTCGGCGAACTTGCGAACAGCCAATGTTCGAGTCGAACATGAGTTCGACTCGAACTCGAAGCTCATCCCTACCTGTCAGTGCTACGCAGTCAGTGTGTGGCTGTGTTTATCAGCTGAGTAGTCCCTTCTCGGTGACATCGCGGACTTCAACTGTAAGGACTTTAAACTTCTGCTGACACTTAAACCAAGCAGGCTCTATTTTCAGTGATCCACGGCTGGTGAGTGAGTCTGTTTGAATAGCGGAGCGGTCTGGTCTTGTTGAAACCGCTACACTAGCAGTGCACAGACCAGTAAAGTTCCTCAATGCTACATTGTGTTCAATTATCCTGAGTTGATTTCCTTACAAGGATACCGGACTGTGGGTGCTTTGTGTATACCTACCTATGTACCTGTGAGTATGTGCTTCACCCCTGCTAATGAAGTTTACTTCCACTGAAGCCTTTGTACACAGATTGTTACCAAGGAAGGAGTTTTTACCCCCCACTCACTTGCTATTTCCATCAAGCAGATTCCCACATCCAACATTGCTATGAAATCTGGTCTATCCACCGCTTGAAATTGCTCTCATATCAGGTGACCAATATTTTTGTTCAGGACTATTCCTGTAGCCCCCTGTTTATTTTTTTGTCTGACCCTCCTGATGTCTTGTACCAGGGCAGTATCCCATTATCTGGTGCCCTTTTGGGGTTCTTTTCTGCTTTCTTCCCTGCTCCTGGAATTTTGTTTACATTACTGTGTGATTCAGAGGAACTTGCTCTAGCCCTATCATTATTAAAATTATTATTAAGTGTTTGGGCTATATGTAATAGACCCCTTATCCCTGGGTGGGTTGAGTGTTTGCATCATGTTTACTTCTGTTTATATATTGTTACACTCCCCTCCTCTGGGCTATCTTTACAGAGGGTACCTCCTTGACGCTTTTATCCATAGTTTTTTTTTTATCAGTGAAAACCTGACAGGGGTTCTAATCTCACTGCACTCCATCCAAAACAAAAAAAAGTTCTGCCTTTAGTTACACTTTAAGGCTAAGGTAGCCAATCAGCTTCCAACTTCAGCTTGTTAAATTAAGCTTAGACAAAAAACCTGGAAGCTGAGCTGGTTTCTATGTAGAGCTGCACCAGATTTTGCACTCTCCAGTTTTAGTAAATCATCCCTAATGCGTATTTTGAGTGTCCTAGATCTTTTCCCTGATGACAAAAAGGCAAACACACTGTAGCCTGGATGGGTTGGATCACCACTTATAGATTTTGCCTGATTTTGAATCAACTGGCATATGCTGTATCCAAATTTGGTAGATCTGTACCTGTGATCTGATGAGCTACTTTTCTACATATGAGACAAGCAATTCTTATCCTCTGCCCTGCAGCTGGCATACCACTTTACAGCTCAGTGAAAAATACTCTCAATGGAGCAGTGATAAACATTGACCAGAAGCCTTATGGGTAATCCAGCCTGTTTAAATCTCCTAAGGAAAAACAATTTCTGATGCACTTTTTTCACTAGAAAATATAATGACCACTCCCTTGTAATATGCACAACCAAAAATTTGATAGTGTCCACCCTTCCCACGGTCTATATTTACCAGGGTGTGATTGATCTTTATTGATCTCCTGCAATCAACAATTATTTACTTAGTTTTGCATTATTAGTATTAAATAATTTTCTGTACACCACTCCAAATTTTCCTAATAAAAGCAGTCTTACCATATCTCTTTTTTTAAATTGTTTATTTAAAGAATTTTTCCAGGAGATACAAAGTAGCACATTTATCACAATCCTTACAGGTAATGCAGATACACACTGTCTTTCTTTGATATATATATATATATATATATATATATATATATAGAGAGAGAGAGAGAGAGAGAGAGAGAGAGAGAGAGAGAGAGAGAGAGAGAGAGAGAGAGAGAGAGAGAGAGAGAGAGAGAGAAATAAAGAACTTTAGGAATAACAATGATATTGAGAATGCAGTCTAAATGAGTGTAGAGTGTTTATACACATACGGTTTTGTTTCAGCAGGAAATGTGCTCCATTCCTATAGGGGAAACAAAGGTACAAGGGAGCGGAACTATAGGCAACTGTGAATGTAGCAAACAACAACAGTAGAAATAAAGTGAGAAGTATTGCAGATGTCAGTTACCATCCAGTTGGAACTGTTTGACTCGGAGCCATACTTGGATTCGTCCCATATCTGCCATATTTGTGAAAACTTCTGTACTGAATCGTCAATTATGGCAGTTAGATGTTCTAACAAGGAGATGTCATGTTGAAGTATCTGTATCTTAACACAACACATGAGTGTAAAAAAACGTAGTGTAGGAGATCTGTATGGTAGCATATATGAGTTTTTCTCAAACATTAAGAAGACAGTGAATGAACAATCATTAACTTGGTGTAAAAACAAAAACAAAAACAGGTCAAAAAAGGACCAGATAATAAAAGGAAAAAGAAAAAAAACAAAATTTGAAAAAATTGAAAAAATTTGAAAAGAAAAACAGTTTGAAAGCCTAAAGGTGAATAAACCTTCAGGAGACCATGGCTGGAAACCATGGGTCTATGGAGGAGCATGATGGTCAGCAAAATGAATGGAGCGGGTCACGTTCCTTCAAAGGAATCAATATCTTAAACAGTTAACATAGTTTGGTAGGAACAAAATGGATCAAAACAAACCAAACCTTGTAGTCATCAGGGTAGGCCAACATTGTGGAAATAGGGCCAACAAGAACAAGGAAAGGGAGAGCCCTCCCTTCAGATACTGGGGAACATCTGTTGAAGTCCTGGTAATCTGGCTGGAACAACAAATAGAAAAAAGAAAATCACTTCAAGACAGCAGGGTATTTCAGGTGGGAGGCCTAGATGAGTTAGAATGTTGAGGAGAAGGCCTTCTGATGTCTCCGACAAACCGGGGTCCAGATTGCTGTAGGGGCTTAAAGAGGTTTAGGGATCAAATTTAGGGTGGTGGTGGAAGATCTACCTCACGGATAGGCGGCAGCCCCAGGTTACGGATAAAGTCCTCACATTCATGCAAGTCCCTTATTGAGTATTGTGTTCCATCTCTGGAGGCCGAGAGTTGGAAGGGGAACCCCCATCTGTAAGGCACTTGGTGCAGTTGTAGGTGCATTGTTATCGGACGGAGGTTGTGTCTTTTGGTTAGAGTGATGGGGGATAGGTCACTAAAGATTTGAATTTTAGATCCTTTAAAGTCAATGCAGTTTTTGTTACGCGTGGCCAATGTGAGAGCTTCCTCGCTATCATAATAGTGAAAGCGGACTATTATGTCCCTTGGATTGGACCCAGGGGTGGTTTTGGAGCCAAGGATCTATGGGCCCTGTCTAGGCACCAGAGGGCCGAGGCTGAGAGAGCCGGAACGTCGGAGGCGGATTGAAGCTTTGATAGATATGTTTCTGGGATCCAATTTTCCCCATGTGATGCCCGGGGGATCCGGTGGCGGTTGGAGTGGATCCTGTGGCTGGGTGAGCTGTGTAAGCGGTGGAGGATCACTTAGTGAAGGAACGGGGACTGGAGCTAATCACTCAAGTGTCCGCCATCTTGCGCCCCCGTCATATCTCTTATAAGTTTAACTGAAGTGGTGTCAGAAAACTTCACTATAGTATTTGTCACTTTTATGGGAGTACAGTAATATGTAAACAGTGTAAACTGGGTCAGATTCAACACACAACCCTGTGGTACCCCTGTATTCAGAATATTTGTATTAGACACTTGATCTCCTATTCTCATTGATTGTTTCCTATTTGTTAGAAAATGTATAATCCATAAAAAAATTCACCCAAAGCTTATAACTATTTCACTAAATTGTTAGGAATTACAGTGTAAAATGCTGAACTAAAAGAAATAAATAACATCTTAACATATGTGTTTGAGTGCTCAAGATGCGTCAAAGCAATATGAAAAGCAATAGAAATCGAGTCATCTGTCAATTTGCACCATATGCAAACTGATACTTATCCAAATCAATAAGAATGCTTGCCTTAAGATGTGATAATAGCCGCTCAAAATACATTATGATTATAGGAGTTAGAGCAACTGAATGAAAGTCATCTAAGCATGTTACTGCTGATTTTTTAGGTATTCAGATAATAGTAGTACTAATAGTAGTGATAATAGTAGTAATAATAGTAAGTACTGCAGCTTGTCACAGCAAAAAATTGATATTTAGGTGCATTACAGTGTGACTTTAATCAAACACCTTAAATTGTAAATGCACCTTGACTTTAAGTGCCAGAGTAAGGAAACACTGTAAGTTATTTACGAAAGGCAAATCCACTTTGCACTGAAAGTGCACTTGGAAGTGCAGTTGCTCTAAATCTAAGGGGTAGATCTGAAATGAGTGGAAGCTCTGCTGATTTTATCATCCAATCATGTGCAAGCTAAAATGCTGTTTTTTTTATTTTCCTTGCATGTCCTCCTCGGATCTACATGACTATATGACAGTGAGAAATTAACCACTTGACGACCGCCTCACGCCGATTTACGTCGGCAAGGTGGCACGGACAGGCAAAATCACGTACATGTACGTGATTTGCCTTCCGCGGGTGGGGGGTCCGATCGGACCCCCCCGGTGCCCGAGGCGGTCGTCTTTTCTCCCACGGCGATCGGAGATGAGGGGGAGGCCATCCGTTCGTGGCCCCCCCCTCGCGAACGCCGCCGGCCAATGAGAACATTCCTTTGCTGCTGTATGCTAAACAGCAGCAAAGGAAATGATGTCATCTCTCCTCGGCTCGGTAATTTCCGTTCCGGCCCGAGGAGAGAAGACAAGTGAGTGAGTGCACAACACACACACACACAGTAGAACATGCCAGGCACACAAAACACCCCGATCCCCCCCCCGATCGCCCCCCCGACCCCCCCCAATCACCCCCCCGTCACAAACTGACACCAGCAGTTTTTTTGTTTGTTTTTTTTTTTTTTTCTGATTACTGCATTGGTGTCAGTTTGTGACAGTTACAGTGTTGGGACAGTTACTGTTACCCCCCTTTAGGTCTAGGATACCCCCCTAACCCCCCCTAATAAAGTTTTAACCCCTTGATCACCCCCTGTCACCAGTGTCACTAAGCGATCATTTTTCTGATCGCTGTATTAGTGTCGCTGGTGACGCTAGTTAGTGAGGTAAATATTTAGGTTCGCCGTCAGCGTTTTATAGCGACAGGGACCCCCATATACTATCTAATAAATGTTTTAACCCCTTGATTGCCCCCTAGTTAACCCTTTCACCACTGATCACCGTATAACTGTTACGGGTGACGCTGGTTAGTTTGTTTATTTTTTATAGTGTCAGGGCACCCGCCGTTTATTACCGAATAAAGGTTTAGCCCCCCGGTCGCCCGGCGGTGATATGCGTCGCCCCAGGCAGCGTCAGATTAGCGCCAGTACCGCTAACACCCACGCACGCAGCATACGCCTCCCTTAGTGGTATAGTATCTGAACGGATCAATATCTGATCTGATCAGATCTATACTAGCGTCCCCAGCAGTTTAGGGTTCCCAAAAACGCAGTGTTAGTGGGATCAGCCCAGATACCTGCTAGCACCTGCGTTTTGTCCCTCCGCCCGGCCCACCCAAGTGCAGTATCGATCGATCACTGTCACTTACAAAACACTAAACGCATAACTGCAGCGTTCGCAGAGTCAGGCCTGATCCCTGCGATCGCTAACAGTTTTTTTTGTAGCATTTTGGTGAGCTGGCAAGCACCAGCCCCAGGCTGCGCCAGATTAGCGCCAGTACCACTGACACCCACGCACGTACCATACACCTCCCTTAGTGGTATAGTATCTGAACGGATCAATATCTGGTCCGATCAGATCTATACTAGCGTCCCAGCAGTTTAGGGTTCCCAAAAACGCAGTGTTAGCGGGATCAGCCCAGATACCTGCTAGCACCTGCGTTGTGCCCCTCCGCCCGGCCCAGCCCAGCCCAGTCCACCCAAGTGCAGTATCGATCGATCACTGTCACTTACAAGGCACTAAACGCATAACTGCAGCGTTCGCAGAGTCAGGCCTGATCCCTGCGATCGCTAACAGTTTTTTTGGTAGCATTTTGGTGAACTAGCAAGCACCGGCCCCAGGCAGCGTCAGGTTAGCACCAGTACCACTAACACCCACGCACGCAGCATACGCCTCCTTTAGTGGTATAGTATCTGAACGGATCAATATCTGATCCGATCAGATCTATACTAGCGTCCCCAGCAGTTTAGGGTTCCCAAAAACGCAGTGTTAGCGGGATCAGCCCAGATACCTGCTAGCACCTGCGTTTTGCCCCTCCGCCCGGCCCAGCCCAGCCCACCCAAGTGCAGTATCGATCGATCACTGTCACTTACAAAACACTAAACGCATAACTGCAGCGTTTGCAGAGTCAGGCCTGATCCCTGCGATCGCTAACAGTTTTTTTGGAAGCTTTTTATTGAACTGGCAAGCACCAGCGGCCTAGTACACCCCGGTCGTAATCAAACCAGCGCTGCAGTAACACTTGGTGACGTGGCGAGTCCCATAAGTGCAGTTCAAGCTGGTGAGGTGGCAAGCACAAGTAATGTCCCGCTGCCACCAAAAAGACAAACACAGGCCCGTCATGCCCATAGTGCCCTTCCTGCTGCATTCGCCAATCCTAATTGGGAACACACCGCTTCTGCAGCGCCCGTACTTCCCCCATTCACATCCCCAACCAAATGCAGTCGGCTGCATGAGAGGCATTTTTATGTCCTCCCGAGTACCCCTACCCAACGAACCCCCCCAAAAAGATGTCGTGTCTGCAGCAAGCGCGGATATAGGCGTGACACCCGCTATTATTGTCCCTCCTGTCCTGACAATCCTGGTCTTTGCATTGGTGAATGTTTTGAACGCTACCATGCACTAGTTGAGTATTAGCGTAGGGTACAGCATTCCACAGACTAGGCACACTTTCACAGGGTCTCCCAAGATGCCATCGCATTTTGAGAGACCCGAACCTGGAACCGGTTACAGTTATAAAAGTTAGTTACAAAAAAAGTGTAAAAAAAAATATATATGTATAAAATAAAAAAAAATAGTTGTCGTTTTATTGTTCTCTCTCTCTATTCTCTCTCTCTATTGTTCTGCTCTTTTTTTACTGTATTCTATTCTGCAATGTTTTATTGTTATTGTTATTGTTATTATGTTTTATCATGTTTGTTTTTCAGGTATGTAATTATTTATACTTTACTGTTTACTGTGCTTTATTGTTAACCATTTTTTTGTCTTCAGGTACGCCATTCACGACTTTGAATGGTTATACCAGAATGATGCCTGCAGGTTTAGGTATCATCTTGGTATCATTCTTTTCAGCCAGCGGTCGGCTTTCATGTAAAAGCAATCCTAGTGGCTAATTAGCCTCTAGACTGCTTTTACAAGCCGTGGGAGGGAATGCCCCCCCCCCACACCGTCTTCCGTGTTTTTCTCTGGCTCTCCTGTCTCAACAGGGAACCTGAGAATGCAGCCGGTGATTCAGCCAGCTGACCATAGAGCTGATCAGAGACCAGAGTGGCTCCAAACATCTCTATGGCCTAAGAAACCGGAAGCTACGATCATTTTATGACTTAGATTTCGCCGGATGTAAATAGCGCCATTGGGAAATTGGGGAAGCATTTTATCACACCGATCTTGGTGTCATCAGATGCTTTGAGGGCAGAGGAGAGATCTAGGGTCTAATAGACCCCAATTTTTTCAAAAAAGAGTACCTGTCACTACCTATTGCTATCATAGGGGATATTTGCATTCCCCGAGATAACAATAAAAATGATTAAAAAAAAAAAATGAAAGGAACAGTTTAAAAATAAGATAAAAAAGCAAAAAAATAATAAAGAAAAAAAAAAAAAAAAAAAAAAGCACCCCTGTCGCCCCCTGCTCTCGCGCTAAGGCGAACGCAAACGGCGGTCTGTCGTCAAACGTAAACAGCAATTGCACCATGCATGTGAGGTATCACCGCGAAGGTCAGATCGAGGGCAGTAATTTTTGCAGTAGACCTCCTCTGTAAATCTAAAGTGGTAACCTGTAAAGGCTTTTAAAGGCTTTTAAAAATGCATTTATTTTGTTGCCACTGCACGTTTGTGCGCAATTTTAAAGCATGTCATGTTTGGTATCCATGTACTCGGCCTAAGATCATCTTTTTTATTTCATCAAACATTTGGGCAATATAGTGTGTTTTAGTGCATTAAAATTTAAAAAAGTGTGTTTTTTCCCCAAAAAATGCGTTTGAAAAATCGCTGCGCAAATACTGTGTGAAAAAAAAAATGAAACACCCACCATTTTAATCTGTAGGGCATTTGCTTTAAAAAAATATATAATGTTTGGGGGTTCAAAGTAATTTTTTTGCAAAAAAAAAATAACTTTTTCATGTAAACAATGAGTGTCAGAAAGGGCTTTGTCTTCAAGTGGTTAGAAGAGTTGGTGATGTGTGACATAAGCTTCTAAATGTTGTGCATAAAATGCCAGGACAGTTCAAAACCCCCCCAAATGACCCCATTTTGGAAAGTAGACATCCCAAGCTATTTGCTGAGAGGAATGTCGAGTCCATGGAATATTTTATATTGCGACACAAGTTGCGGGAAAGAGACAAATTTTTTTTTTTTTTTTTTTTTTTTTGCACAAAGTTGTCACTAAATGATATATTGCTCAAACATGCCATGGGAATATGTGAAATTACACCCCAAAATACATTCTGCTGCTTCTCCTGAGTACGGGGATACCACATGTGTGAGACTTTTTGGGAGCCTAGCCGCGTACGGGACCCCGAAAACCAAGCACCGCCTTCAGGCTTTCTAAGGGCGTGAATTTTTGATTTCACTCTTCACTGCCTATCACAGTTTCGGAGGCCATGGAAAGCCCAGGTGGCACAAAACCCCCCCAAATGACCCCATTTTGGAAAGTAGACACCTAAAGCTATTTTCTGAGAGGTATAGTGAGTATTTTGCAGACCTCACTTTTTGTCACAAAGTTTTGAAAATTGAAAAAAGAAAAAAAAAAAAGTTTTTTCTTGTCTTTCTTCATTTTCAAAAACAAATGAGAGCTGCAAAATACTCACCATGCCTCTCAGCAAATAGCTTGGGGTGTCTACTTTCCAAAATGGGGTCATTTGGGGGGGGTTTGTGCCACCTGGGCATTCCATGGCCTCCGAAACTGTGATAGGCAGTGAAGAGTGAAATCAAAAATTTTCACCCTTGGAAATCCTGAAGGCGGTGCTTGGTTTTCGGGGCCCCGTACGCGGCTAGGCTCCCAAAAAGTCCCACACATGTGGTATCCCCATACTCAGGAGAAGCAGCTAAATGTATTTTGGGCTGCAATTCCACATATGCCCATGCCCTGTGTGAGCAATATATCATTTAGTGACAACTTTGTGCAAAAAAAAAAAAAAAGTGTCACTTTCCCGCAACTTGTGTCAAAATATAAAATATTCCATGGACTCAATATGCCTCTCAGCAAATAGCTTTGGGTGTCTACTTTCCAAAATGGGGTCATTTGGGGGGGGGTTTGTGCCACCTGGGCATTCCATGGCCTCTGAAACTGTGATAGGCAGTGAAGAGTGAAATCAAAAATTTACACCCTTAGAAATCCTGAAGGCGGTGCTTGGTTTTCGGGGCCCCGTACGCGGCTAAGCTCCCAAAAAGTCCCACACATGTGGTATCCCCATACTCAGGAGAAGCAGCTGAATGTATTTTGGGGTGCAATTCCACATAGGCCCATGGCCTGTGTGAGCAATATATCATTTAGTGACAACTTTTTGTAAATATTTTTTTTTTTTTTTTTTTTGTCATTATTCAATCACTTGGGACAAAAAAATAAATATTCAATGGGTTCAACATGCCTCTCAGCAATTTCCTTGGGGTGTCTACTTTCCAAAATGGGGTCATTTGGGGGGGGGTTGTACTGCCCTGCCATTTTAGCACCTCAAGAAATGACATAGGCAGTCATAAACTAAAAGCTGTGTAAATTACAGAAAATGTACCCTAGTTTGTAGACGCTATAACTTTTGCGCAAACCAATAAATATATGCTTATTGACATTTTTTTTACCAAAGACATGTGGCCGAATACATTTTGGCCTAAATGTATGACTAAAATTTAGTTTATTGGATTTTTTTTATAACCAAAATTAGTAAATATCATTTTTTTTCAAAATTTTCAGTCTTTTTCCATTTATAGCGCAAAAAATAAAAACTGCAGAGGTGATCAAATACCATCAAAAGAAAGCTCTATTTGTGGGAAGAAAAGGACGCAAATTTCGTTTAGGTACAGCATTGCATGACCGCGCAATTAGCAGTTAAAGCGACGCAGTGCCAAATTGGAAAAAGACCTCTGGTCCTTAGGCAGCATAATGGTCCGGGGCTCAAGTGGTTAAAAAGGTGCTTCAAACCTCCACAGATGGTGATGCTACTGCATACTCTTGGGTATGAAGGACCATGTGACCTGTTCCCCTGCGCAAACCTGTGCAACCAGAGTGTTTTTACATCCTTGGACTTGAAATCTTCTCTGACAGAGGCCTTGCCTGCATAATTCCTATAGACATAAAGGGTATACTCCTAGCATTTCTAAGAAATCCACTAAGAAATCCAATTTTTGCCAAAAATTGGTGTAGTAGAACTTACCAGAGATATCCACATACCCAACAGCACCATGCGGAAACTGTAGAGATGTGGTTTACAAATAATATTCCACCAGGTTCAGGACTGTGAAGCCAATGGAGAGAAACAGAAGTGAATGAGAGTTCTGTAACCAAAAAAAAAAAAGAGAAAAATCCAAGAAGAGAGCTTGGTCAGGTAACATGTCAAAGTCAATAGCCAGAAATATTATTAGCCTAATTACATGAAGAATGAAGGCAAGATTCAGCAATACCAGTTGCTGAACATCATTTTCAGTGTAAAAGCACTAAAATTTCCAACTCTCCTGTTTTGCTTGGCAGATTTCTGGCATTGGTGAAAAACACTTTAATGCATTGTTGCATTTTGCACTTGTGTTTTGCATACCTTTTTTGTAGTACTAATAGTACTATCATTTCTAATGATGGTTGGTGGTTTGTAACATGGAAAGCTCTTCATCATCTGCCAAAGCCCTACCACCATATTCCCTATTCCACCCTCTATTAGTAGGGCTATTGCAGACCCTTGTCTGTTCCATCATATTCTAATTCTCCCTCCACCCTCAATCCTAATTGAAATATTCCTCCAGAATTCCCATACACCACTCCCCAGTACTGTAGTCATCCTTCCATTTAGGTGCAAACCATCTTTAGCATATAGGTTGTACCCCAATGAAAAGTCAACCCAGTGCTCTAGAAACTCCAATCCTTCCTGCTTACACCATGTCTTTAGCCATGCAATCAGTTAGCTAAGCTCCTCCTGCCTTTCAAGTGTTGCACATGGAACAGGCAATATTCCAGAGAATATGTATAACCATGGAGGTCCTTCCCTTCAACTTGCAGCCTACTTCTGGTGATCTTGTGGATGCCTATACTGACCAGGACAATAAGACACTGTAGCCCAAAGTTGCTGAGATGGAATACTGCTCCAGACAGAATAATATCAAGTTTAGGGACATCACTGAATATGTACCTCTCTCTAACCTTCCAACTTTCATTCAGCCACTCATGAAGGTTGTCATGCCCTCCCTAATTAGTATTGACAGGGCCCACAGAATTTTAAAACCTAAGTTCCTTCCAGACATTGTGCCCAGGGATGTGTTGGCCAGTATACATATTTTCCATGTAAAGGATTGAGTTATGGCAGCTGCCAAACAAAACCCAGTCATACCAGACAAATTTATAGGCATATCCTTGTACGAAGACTTGTCTCAACAGACTGTATCAAACAGAAAAAAAGCTTGCAGCTTTGATAAAACCCCTGAGAAATATTAAGATGGTGTACACATTTTTCTCATAAAATTACTTAAGGCATGGAATGTCAAAGATGTTCCCATCTATAGTTTGAAGAAGGTCCTACAATTATTCAAAGAAAAAAAGCAGATGTCCATTTGTTTACTCCGCAACCTCCAGGATGTCTGAAAAACAAATGGACTTGATCCTGCATGCTATTGCTTTCTATCTGGCACAACCCTGCCCCCCCCCATACAGCTTATCATAAATTCTATGTAGGGATGGTCCGAACACCCCCTGGTTCGGTTCGCACCAGAACACCGCAAACAGGCAAAAAGTTCTAGCAAACAAGTGAATCCTATTAAAGTCTATGAAACACAAACATGAAAAATCAAAAGTGCTAATTTTAAAGGCCTATATGCAAGTTATTGCCATGAAAAGTGTATGGGAACCCAGGTACTGCCCTAGAAGACATGTATCAATGCAAAAAAAAGTTTTTAAAACAACAGTTTTTTCAGGAGCAGCGCTTTTACTAATGCTTCAAGTGAAACAATAAAAATGAAATATTCTTTTAACCACTTAACAACCGGCCCATAGCCAAATGACGGCTACAGGGCGGTTGTTCAACTCTGGGAGGACGTCCAGGGACGTCCTCCCAGAATTCTGCTCTCGCGCGCCCCCTAGGGCGCGCACTCGAGAGCATCCGTGATCGCCGGGTCCGCAGGACCCGGCGCATCACAGATCCCGGTAAATGGCCGCTGATCGCGGCCGTTTACCATGTGATCGCTCCGTCAAATGACGGAGCGATCACAAGTAAACAAACCGGCGTCATCTGATGACGCCGGTTCCTCTCCTCCCCCTCTCCTCCCCTCCTGTGTACCGATCGGTACACAGTGACCGAAGAGGCGGATGGATGGATGGCTGCAGCGTTGTGGGCTGCATCTGTAGTGCCCACAGCGCTGCACAGAGACATCCAGCCATCCATCCATCCATGCTCAGCCATCCCTACTACTCTGCATGCCCTGCAATGCTGTGCAATACTCTGCAATTCCCTCTGCAATACTCTGCCATACCCTGCAATACCCCAAAATACTCTGCCATACCCTGCAATACCCCGCAATACTCTGCCATACCCTGCAATACCCAGCAATACTCTGCCATACCCTGCAGTACCCCGCAATACTCTGCCATACCCCGCAATACTCTGCCATACCCTGCAATACTCTGCAATACCCTGCAATACCCCGCAATACTCTGCCATACCCCGCAATACTCTGCCATACCCCGCAATACTCTGCCATACCCTGCAATACTCTGCAATACTCTGCCATACCCCGCAATACTCTGCCATACCCCGCAATACTCTGCCATACTCTGCAATACCCCGCAATACTCTGCCATACCCCGCAATACTCTGCCATACCCCGCAATACTCTGCCATACCCTGCAATACTCTGCCATACCCTGCAATACCCCGCAATACTCTGCCATACCCCGCAATACTCTGCCATACCCTGCAATACCCTGAAATACCCCGCAATACTCTGCCATACCCCGCAATACTCTGCCATACCCCGCAATACTCTGCCATACCCCGCAATACTCTGCCATACCCCGCAATACTCTGCCATACCCCGCAATACTTTGCCATACCCTGCGATACTCTGCCATACCCCGCAATACTCTGCCATACCCTGCAATACCCCGCAATACTCTGCCATACCCTGGAATACCCCGCAATACTCTGCCATACCCTGGAATACCCCGCAATACTCTGCCATACCCTGCAATACCCCGCAATACTCTGCCATACCCTGCAATACCCCGCAATACTCTGCCATACCCTGCAGTACCCTGAAATACCCTGAAATATCCCGCAATACCCAGCCATACTCTGCAATACTCAGTGATACCCAGCCATACTCTGCCATACCCAGCCATGCTCTGCAATACCCCACAAAAATCTGCAATACTCTGCCATACCCAGCCATACTCTGCCATACCCAGCCATACTCTGCCATACCCAGCCATACTCTGCAATACTCGGTGATACCCAGCCATACTCTGCAATACCCAGCCATACTCTGCAATACTCGGTGATACCCAGCCATACTCTGCCATACCCAGTCATACTCGGCGATACTCTGCAATACCCAGCCATGCTCAGCCGTACCCAGCCTCTGTATGTGGCCAGGCTGTGGAAGTCTCACACATGTGGTATCGCCGTACTCAGGAATAGTAGGAGAATCTATTTTGGGGTGTCATTTTTGGTATATACATGTTATGTGTTAGAAATATTGTATAAATGGACAACTTTGTGTTAAAAAAAAAAAAAGCGTTTTAACCACTTCCCGCCTTCCGTCATACGACGTCCTTGACTTTGTGCGGGGATATCTGAATGATGGGTGCAGCTACAGGCATCATTCAGATATCATCTTTTTTAGCCGGCGATTCCCTACACCATAAGAATGATCGTAGCGGCTGTTACACTGCTTGATCGTTCTTACGGGAGGCGAGAGGGTACGCCCCCCCCTCCCGCCGCCCTCCGGTGCTTCTACCGACTCACCGCTATGATCGAAGCCAGGATCTTTTTTTTTTTTTTTTTTTTATTTCAGGAACAGCCTAGAGGTGAGATGTGGGGTCTTATTGACCCCATATCTCACTGTAAAGAGGACCTGTCATGCCATATTCCTATTACAAGGGATGTTTACATTCCTTGTAATAGGAATAAAAGTGATCAAAAAATTTTTTTTTTTGGAAAAAAGTGTCAAACTAAAATAAATAAAGTAAAATGAACAATAAAAAAAAATAAAAATTTTTTAAAGCGCCCCTGTCCATGTGCTCGCATGCAGAAGCGAACGCATACGTAAGTCCCGCCCACATATGAAAACGGTGTTCAAACCACACATGTGAGGTATCGCTGCGATCGGTAGAGCGAGAGCAATAATTTTGGCCCTAGACCTCCTCTGTAACTCAAAATTTGTAACCAGTAAAAAATTTTAAAGCGTCGCCTATGGGGATTTTTAAGTGGTGAAGTTTGGCGCCATTCCACAAGCGTGTGCAATTTTGAAAGGTGACATGTTAGGTATCTATTAACTCGGCGTAACTTCATCTTTCATATTATGCAAAAACATTGGGCTAACCTTACTGTTTTGTTTTTTTTTAAAGCAAAAAAACGCGTTCCAAAAATTGCTGCGCAAATATCGTGCGAGATAAAAAGTTGCAATGACCGCTATTGTATTCTCTAGGGTCTTTGCTAAAAAAACATATATAATGTTTTGGGGTTCTATGTAATTTTCTAGCAAATAAATGATGATTTTTACATGTAGGAGAGAAATGTCAGAATTGGCCTGGGTGCTCCAGAACGCCTGAAGGTGCTCCCCTGCATGTTGGGCCTCTGTATGTGGCCACGCTGTGTAAAAGTCTCACACATGTGGTATCGCCATACTCGGGAGTAATAGCAGAATGTGTTTTGGGGTGTAATTTGTGGTATGCATATGCTGTGTGTGAGAAATAACCTGCTAATATGACAATTTTGTGAAAAAAAAAAAAAGAAAAAAAAAAAAACTTGATTTTGCAAAGAATTGTGGGAAAAAATGACAACTTCAAAAAACTCACCATGCATCTTTCTAAATACCTTGAAATGTCTTCTTTCCAAAAAGGGGTCATTTGGGGGGTATTTGTACTTTTCTGGCATGTTAGGGTCTCAAGAAATGAGATAGGCCGTCAGTACTTCAGGTGTGATCAATTTTCAGATATTGGTACCATAGCTTGTGGACGCTATAACTTTCACAAAGACCAAATAATATACACTAATTTGGGTTATTTTTACCAAAGATATGTAGCGGTATAAATTTTGGCTAAAATATATGAAGAAAAATTACTAATTTTCAAAATTTTATAACAGAAACGAAGAAAAATTTATTTTTTTACAGATTTTTCGGTCTTTTTTCTTTTATAGCGCAAAAAATAAAGAACCCAGCGGTGATTAAATACCACCAAAAGAAAGCTCTATTTGTGTGAAAAAAAGGACAAAAAATTCATATAGATACAGTGTTGCATGACTGAGTAATTGTCATTCAAAATGTGAGAGCACCAAAAGCTGAAAATTGGTCTGGTTATTAAGGGGGTTTAAGTGCCCAGTGGTCAAGTGGTTAAATATCATGCCTGGGGGGTCCCCTTAGTCTACCTGTAAATTGGCACATCTGCGCGATGTGTAGAACAGTGCTGCAGGAAAAAGACATTTCTAAAGGAAAAAATGGCATTTAAACTTGCTTGCGGGTGTAATGTGTTGCCGGCTCCTGGTAATATAGATGAAGAAATAAAGGAAAAAAACTGCAAAGGGTCCTCCCCAGTCCATACCAGGCTCTTTGGGTCTGGTATGGATTTAAGGGGAACATCCTTTAAAAAATTGTCATGGGTCCCCCCAAAATCCATACCAGACCCTTATACGAGCATGTAGTCTGGAGGTCAGGATATGGAGGATGAGTAAGTGACCCCCCTCCTGAGCCACACCAGGCCACATGCCTTCAACATGGGATCCCCATGCGGGTGGCGTGATTGAAGATGGATGGACATCGCAGGACACTTTTTATTTTCTGTTGTGGTTTTTACTTTTTGACACTTTTTTGGTGAATGGGTAGGGGTACAATGTACTCGATACCCATTCACATAGGGCGGGGCGGAATCTGGGGGTCCCCTTGTTAAAGGAGGCTTCCAGATTCTTAAACCCCCCACAGACCCCAACAACCAAGGGCCAGGGTTGTCGGGAACAGGATCTTGTCCCCATTTGGGGGGCACCCAATGCACCCTCCCCATGTTGAGGGCAAGCGGCTTGGTATGGTTCGGGTGGTGCTCACCAGGCTGTTTGCTCAGATAAGGGTCTGGTATGGATTTTGGGGGACCCCATAGCAGTGTTTTATTTATTTTTTTGGCATAGAATTATCCTTAAAATCTATATCAGACCCAAAGGGCCTGGTATGGATTTTGGGGGTGACCGTTTTTTTTTCTTAATTCTGTCATAGGGTTCCCCTTAACCACTTCAATACACTGTGTTATATACTCTGCACTGCACTATATGCCCTGCACTGTACTATATGCCCTGCAATGTATTACATATACTACACTGACTGCACTATATACTCTCCATTGTATTATTTATACTACACTCATTGCACTATAGACTCTGCAATGTAATATATATACTACACTGAACTGATGGCACTATATACTCTCCACATTCAGCCCGGCATTCAATCCTCAGTCACTACAAGGCAATGAAAAGTCCATTAGCTTTGTTTTTATTTTTATCCACTTAAGGACCAAGCCTCTTTTTGAAACTTGTTGTTTACAAGTTAAAAATCATTTTTTTTTGCTAGAAAATTACTTAGAACCCCCAAACATTACATATATATTATTTTAGAAACCCTAGAGAATGAAATGGTGGTCATTGCAATACCGTATTTGCACAGCAGTCTTACAAGCACAGTTTTTTGGAAAAAATACACTTTTTTAGCTAAAAAATAAGAAAACAGTAAATTTAGCCCAATTTTTTTCTATAATTTGAAAGCTAATGTTATGCTGAGTAAATTGGCATTGTTTAAAAATTCTACAGGTTAGAGAGGAGGTCTGGTGCTATAATTATTGCTCTTGCTCTAATGATCCCGGCGATACCTCACATGTGTGGTTTGAACACCGTTTTCATGTGCGGGTGCAACTTACATATGCGTTCGCTTCTGCATGCGAGCTCGGCAGGACGGGGCGATTTAAAACATTTTTTTTCTTATTTATTTTATCTTTTATTTTTTATTTTGACATTGTCCTTTAAAAAAATACCGTATTTATCGGCGTATAACACGCGCCGGCGTATAACACGCACCCCAAATTTAGGAGGGAATTTTAAGAAATTTAAGGAAAAAACTTTTAGGAGTAAACTTTAAGGAAGAAAAACTTACATTAAAATTCCCATCAATGCAGTGTTATCGGTGTCCATCTGCAGCCTTGTCAGTGTCAGTGCAGCCTTGCCCCAGTGTCCATTGCAGCCTTGTCAGTGCAGCTTTGCCCCAGTGCAGCCTTGTCAGTGCAGCTTTGCCCCAGTGCAGCTTTGCCCCAGTGCAGCTTTGCCCCAGTGCAGCCTTGTGTGATCGCCGCCATACACAGCTGTGTGTAAATTCAAATATGGCGCCGAGACTGCAGGGACTCGTCGGAGCCGAGATACACATACCTGAGTGTCCTCAGCTTTTTTCGACGCCGCTCACAGTCACGCCCAGTCCCGCCCTATGATGGACATAACACAGATCCAATGGGTGGGACTGTGAGCGGCGCAGAGAAAAGCCGAGGACACTCGGGTATTTGTATCTCAGCTCCAACGAGTCCCTGCAGTCTCGGCGCCATATTTGAATTTACACACGGCTGTGTATGGCGGCGATCACACAAGGCTGCACTGGGGCAAAGCTGCACGGCTGTGTATGTCGGCTCCGATCAGAAGAAAATTGGCAGGGATCGGCCTATAACACGCACCCACGATTTTCCCCTGATTTTAAGGGGAAAAAAATGCGTGTTATATGCTGATAAATACGGTATATATATTTTGGTCACTTTTATTCCTATTACAAGGAATGTAAACATCGATAGTAATAGAAAAAAAGCAATGACAGGACCTCTTAAATGTGAGATCTGGGGTCAAAAAGACCTCAGATCTTATATTTACACTAAAATGCAATAAAAAAAAATGTCATTTAAAAAAAAAAAATTCCCTTTAAGAGCATTGGGCGGAATGCTATGGAGCCGAGCAGGGGCCATCTTTCCCTCACTCGGCATCCAGGCAGTGAGGGGAGCAGACACGATAGTTTCCGCCTCTACTGGCGGATCCGGTAAGCGGCGGAGATGACAGGAGCACGGCTGGAGAGGAGGGCCCCTCTCCCACCCCCAATAAAAGTAATCTTGCGGGGAATCCGCCAAAAAAGACCACATTTATCTTAAAGAGAACCGCACGCCATTCCTGAAAATATCGGGGTTATGGCAGCTAGCCAGAGTACCGACGTACAGATACTTAATTTCGAGATTATTAAGGGGATTCAACTTGGATAGGGTATCGTATGGGATACCCAGTAAATTTTAGAATAATTGCTTGGTGAATTTTAGAACAATTAATTGAGACAACTTGTATACTCTCAGGTACTCTCAGGTATATACAGGCCTCTCTTCCTCCAGCACAACTCTTGCTGCGGACTATTAATCCTCAGCTCCTCCAAAACTCTACTTGCATGAGCTTCCAGGCACAGCTAGCACCACATGGTTAGGCCTGACACTGGCTCAGCCAGGCCTTAGCAATTGCCCTTTACAGGCAGCCCCTATAGTGAGCAAGATAGAAAGTTTCTAGTGATAGCTGTCCTACATGCGGCTACTGAGCCCAGTCAGCCATCTTCAGCCCTGCCAGCCCTCCTCCACTGCCCATGACACCACAGTCCATTCCTCTGGCTCTGAACCCATCTCAGACTCCATCCTCCAAGTCCTCTCAGGCGTGCCTCCCCAGTTCTCTCAGGTCTGTGACAAACAGAGTATTGGTAACTGTAAGCGCAAACACACAAGTCCATATATAGCAGGAGATATAAAGGGCTGAGCAACTTAGTCCATAGGGGACAGGCTGGAAGTTCAAGGGTTAAGTGGTAACCGGTAATGTAATGGTTAAAGTAGGCTGGTAGGCTAGGTGGCTGCTGTCCTCAGAGAGCTGGCTCTGTGATCGATGAGAGAGGGGTAGAGAAGGAAGCACCACCTGAGTGTAGTATTAACAAATGATGTTTAATGACACCAGGTAAAAACACACTTACAGGATAAAAACATATAAAAGGCTCATCTGTATAGGTATGTGGTCCTCGGTGTTCCCTCTGATCCTGTGGTGGTGACGCTGCAGGGATGCTGGGCTGCAGAAGGTGGATTACCAGCTGGGAGCTCCTTCTGTGGCCATCAGGAAGAGACTAGGGGCTGGCGTGGAGCGCGCGTGGAGCGCACGTGACGTCACAGGTCGTCCGTCCTCTTCCGGGTTCGGTATCCAGGGGAGGGATCGTCCAGGGAGGAGGGCTTGCAGGGAGGTTGAGAGAAGGCTACGCGCTCGGAGCCACTGCTCCTTCAATTGGCCTAATAGGGAGGTGTCTGCAATGTGCTTTTATATGGCAGTGCTTTTGGACAACAGGTCCCAGCGTCTTTCAAAAGAAAGCACAGCGCCAACTGTGGGTGGGAGGGGAACTACAAGGTAACATAATATACACAGAGAAAAAAAGGAGATTATATAATAGTGAGTGGCATGGAAACATATATATGAATGGGGAAAAGTGCATGGTAGTAAACATGGAGACAATAATATTAACAATAGTAAAAATGGGAGTAACAACGGGGGCAAAAAATGGAGGTTGCTAGATTCCTAGACAAAGGATACCCCACCCCACTTATAGACGCGGCCTTTTATCATTACCGTAGTCTATTCCCAGGCCCCAACTGTCCTCCTACCACTGGTAAACAACCTACCCGCTTCATTGCACAATTTCATGACAAATACAAGAAAATGGAGAAGATCCTGGCTTCACATTGGCCTATTCTGTTGGAAGACCCTCATCTCAGAACCACAGTCGATACCAAACCTAAAATGGCATATAGAAAATCCAGAAACATTAAGAGTAAAATTGCACCCAGTAGAATTAAGCCTACCCAACCCACCTCATCACCATTCACCCTGATACCCCTCAGAGGGATGTATCAATGCAAAAAACTCCTCTGCTTAACCTGCCAGTTCATACAACACGGTCAGAAAACCTTCACTGTCAAAGAAAAAACTATACCCTAAAAGAATTCTACAACTGTTCAACTGACTTTGTTATATACTGCCTCACCTGCCCCTGTGGCCTACTATATGTCAGCAGAACCATCAGAGCCCTAAGGGCACGTTTTGGGGAGCACCGGCGCTTTATCGAAAAAGGCCATGACCACCACAGCGTCCCTAAACACTTCCTGACTCACCACGGCAGATCTACAGCTGGCCTCAGTGTGTGGGTCATTGAAACAATCCTGGCCACATACCCTGCCGCTGAGCGGTATAAACGTCTTTGCCAGCAAGAAACTTACTGGATCTACTCTTTGGGCACTTTAGCACCTGAGGGGTTGAACGAGGATATTGAGGTGCACACACTACTTTAAGCCACCCCGTTTCCTCATGAGACCACCCCTACAGATGTAGCCTTGCTACAATATATGTATCTTTAAGAACCCTGCACAGATACATGCTTCCCTGTTCCTTGGGTTTTCCCAATACGCATGCTTTATCCATGTCCACTCCTTATACCATAATTTTCTCACCATTTTTTGCCTTTCTCTACCTATTTATTTATTTATTTACTTTTTATTTTTTTTATTTTTATTTTTTTTATTTCTATATCTATTATTATTCTTATTTTTATTCTTAATTCTATTTTTTTAATTAATATTAATATTTTTATTATAATATTTTTATTTTTGTTCTCACTTTCATATTTATTTTTATTATTTATTTTTTATTTATATATTTTTTAATTTATCTATGCATTTATTTATTATTTTTTTTTATTATTTATTTTATTTTATTTTTTATTTTTTTTTATATATTTATTATTATTTATTTATTTATTTATTTATTTATTTATTTATTTTGTTTGTTTTATCTTTACCGTTGCATTTTCTGGTTCTTTTGTATCATCACCATGGGAATTATTATTATGTTTCGCTTTTATATGTATATTTTTATACTTACCTCCATTTTTTGCCCCCATTGTTACTCCCATTTTTACTATTGTTAATATTATTGTCTCCATGTTTACTACCATGTACTTTTCCCCATTCATATATATGTTTCCATGCCACTCACTATTATATAACCTCCTTTTTTTCTCTGTGTATATTATGTTACCTTGTAGTTCCCCTCCCACCCACAGTTGGCGCTGTGCTTTCTTTTGACAGACGCTGGGACCTGTTGTTCCACAGCACTGCCATATAAAAGCACATTGCAGACACCTCCCTATTAGGCCTATTGAAGGAGCAGTGGCTCTGAGCGCGTAGCCTTCTCTCAACCTCCCTGCAAGCCCTCATCCCTGGATGATCCCTCCCCTGGATACCGAACCAGGAAGCGGACGGACGACCTGTGAGGTCACGCACGCTCCACGTGCACTCCACGCCGGCCCCTAGTCTCTTCCTGATGGCCACAGAAGGAGCCACCACAGGATCAGAGGGAACACCGAGGACCACATACCTATACAGATGAGCCTTTTATATGTTTTTACCTGGTGTCATTAAACATCATTTGTTAATACTACACTCAGGTGGCGCTTCCTTCTCTACCCCTCTCTCTCAGGTCTGTGCATGTCACTCACCAGCCCTCCTGACTGCAACCAGTTTTTCCTCTCCCTGGAGACTTGCCTGAGAGTGCTCTCTCCTGCTGTCCTCTCTTGCTCCACCTATGCCACCTGTGCAGGACACCCCTGTGGTTTGTACAAGGGTCCTGTCCACATCCAAGCCCAGGCCCAAGGTCACCAAGAACACTGTAACCCCTCACAGTTACTCTTGCTGGGCGCAGGAACGGGCGCTGATGTTAAAAATTAGTGAAAAAATTATAATTACATGCCCCTCTCAAACAGGTGCAGAAAAATTGGACCTTGGTTGTTGGCGGTGCCTGAACACTGTAACCCCTCACAGTTACTTTTGTTGGGTGCAGGAACGGGCCCTGCTGTTAAAAATGTGTGAAAAATTGTAATTATATGCCCCTGTCAAACAGGTGCAGAAAAATTGGGCTGTAGGTGTTGGTGGTGCCCTAAACCAAAAATGTTGTTAGAAGCTTGCATAATAAAGATTCAGGAAGAGGATAGGCAGCATAGATCTTCAAGGGATCCCAGATCCCTAGCAAATTCAATCAGTTACATCAGCATCAGGGGTTTGATAGCTGCTGATGCAGGACTGATTCATTTTGATAAATATAAGCCTATCAACGGAGTCTTTGGATAGGTGCACTCTTTGATCTGTTACAAACCCTCCAGCAGCACTGAATGTCTGTTTAGAAAGCATGCTGGATGCAGGACAGGGCAGTAGCTTGATTGCATATTGAGCAAGTTCTGACCAGTGGTCCATCCTCAAGACCCAGTAACCCAGTGTATGCTCAGTTGGAAAGGTCTCCAAGTCTGCTCTTGCCCCTAGATATTCCTGCACCATATAATGCAAAAGATGCTGATGGTTGCTTACAGCCCTGGGTGCTGAGGACTAAAGAATTGTTTAAAGACATCGGTCAGCCGGTCACCTTCGCCACCGCTCTTCCTCTGACCGAACAAAGCCTCAGAAACATGTCCTGAAGATGTTTCATCCTCTGCTCCCTCTGCGTAGGCAAGATGAGCTCTGCAACTTTACCCTTGTAACATTAATCAAGAAGGGTTGCCAGCCAGTAATGATCCCTCTCCTTGATACCTTGATAATCATCGGGTCCTTTCACAGGCTTTGCAGAATCAGGGAGCCCATGCAGTGTAAATTTGAAGAGGCATGAAATTCTGAGTCCTGTTGGTCACTAAGTATGACATTGTCAGGAACTTTGAAAAAAAGTGGAAGGTTCCCCACGGGGCTTTTTAGCAGCAAATAGGAGTCAAATATTTTGTAAAAATCACACATTTTTTATTTTAAAAAAATTGTTAGACACAAAACATATGTAAAAAATTAATTAAAATATGAGCTCTGGTATATACAAGGCGAGACAAATTAGGCTAGGAAAGGTTATACATCAAGGATGATACATTGTTACACTTGGAATTGCATCATCCGATGTATGGAAATGCCCCAATGCATTTCGACCTCAAAGGTTATGGTCTTCTTCAGGGGGTTCATATATTTCTATAAATACATCAAGAGCACAGATTTCAATATTCTAATTGTCCTCTAATTTGATATCCAATACAGTCTCATTTATTACGTATACATTGTCTCGTGTTTGATTTATGTAATCACAGTGTATTTACGCTTTTTGCCAGGAAGACTCGCTTAACCAGAGACTTCTTTAAAACCAGATAATCCCCTCAAGTGCGATCCCAGACCCACTGAGAGCCTGTCCAACCCCTAACCCAAGGGGTCGACACCGATCTGTTCAAGTGGTCACATGTTTAACAGCCCCCCAAAATTGTAATTGTACATAATCAGCATACCAAAAAGGTAAGGGTAGTTTTTTAGGACATTGTGAGAGGGGGAGAATCTTAATGAAAGGAGTCCCCCTCCATGTGCTGCTGGGGTTGTTTCAATGTTAGCTTAGTATATAATCTAGTTTTTTTCTCTTTAGAGGGGTTGGGAA
The DNA here is from genome assembly GCF_042186555.1 of Aquarana catesbeiana. NCBI lineage: Eukaryota > Metazoa > Chordata > Amphibia > Anura > Ranidae > Aquarana > Aquarana catesbeiana. The sequence continues at coordinate 300,234,974 of NC_133324.1, read as the reverse complement.
GTTTATATCCAATCCCTATATAAGAGAAACCGTGTCACCAAGTCACGCCGTACATGGTATATCACTTTCTATTTAATTGCGATGGTGAATTGTGCATTGTTCTCACAATCATCTTAGTATTTGGCATACAACAGATGATCTGGGTATGTTATAAACAGTAAAGAGTGACACAATGATATTGTGTCAGCAAGATGAAGAGAGGAAATAGGTGCATGTGTATAGTTACCGCTTATGATGGCTGAATGAATATAATCCATTTGAAAAGATGCATGTCATAAAAAAAGTGTATATGGCAAACATATGTGTGTTAAATCAAATATATGTTAGGCCCCTTTCACACGATTGGACCGTTCAGGTCCGCCTGTCAGTTTTGACGGCGGACCTGAACGGGCGCTCCATGTTAGCCTATGGAGCGACGGATGTCAGTGGAGACATGTCCGCTGACATCCGACCCCGTCCGATCCGCTAAAAGCAGACAGATGGCCTACGTCCAGGTCCGTCACTGGTGGATCAGATCGGGTGAGATCTGATGAAAACGGACATGCTGTCTGTTTTCATCCGATCCCTCCATAGGCAGCAGCGGCGCCTGACAAGCCCCTCCCCGCTCAGTGAGCAGAGAGGGACCTGTCATCCGCCGGCTCAGCGGAGATCAATGGACTGATCTCCCGCTGAGCCAGCAGACAGAGGCGGATTCCGTGGAAGCGGAGTCCACCTCGTGTGAAAGGGGCCTTAAGGGTGTGCATGTAAGCAGTTCATGCCCAAACCACAAAATGGGCAAACAAAGTGGAAAATAGAAATAAATAAAATACAAATGTTAAAAGGTGACAAAAACTTTCAAGTGTATTGTATTCAATAAGGTTTACAATGAATGAAACAAAATACATAGTGTGATACTAATGCATCCACACCAAAAGGGCGAGAGGATGCCAGGGGAAGGTAAGTATTACAAAGAGTGCTATGGAGTGACCATGTACTGCATAAACATAAAGTAACAGAGATAAAAAATAAAATAATAATTAATAGCTTATTGCTCTGATGTAATAACGTGATGTGAGAGGTGACGCGCATGCGTGGCAGAGGGACCTCCACTCAATGCACATTGGCCTTACCTCGCATGCGCATGATGTCACCCCTCCGTCCGACGGCAATCACAGAACGCCGCCGCCACGGTATAAGCTCCCCACAGTGGTAGAAGTTAATATTGCAGGGGCTGAAAAAGGGGGATTCATGAAGAACACACACCTAACAGGTTAGAGGAAATGTCTCCATTTTCCACTTTGTTTGCCCGTTTTGTGGTTTGGGCATGAACTGCTTACATGCACACCCTTAACATATATTTAATTTAACACACATATGTTTTTCATATACACTTTTTTTATGACATGCATCTTTTCAAATGGATTATATTCATTCGGCCGCCATAAGCGGTAACTATACACACACGTGCACCTATTTCCTCTCTTCATCTTGCTGACACAATATCATTGTGTCACTCTTTACTGTTTATAACATACCCAGGTCATCGGTTGTATGCCAAATACTAAGATGATTGTGAGAACAATGCACAATTCACCATCGCAATTAAATAGAAAATGATATACCATGTACGGCGTGACTTGGTGACATGGTTTCTCTTATATAGGGATTGGATATAAACTTCCCAACCCCTCTGAGGAGAAAAAAACCTAGATTATATACTAAGCTAACCTTGAAACAATCCCGGCAGCGCACAGAGGGGGACTCCTTTCATTAAGATTCTCCCCCTCTCACAATGTCCTAAAAAAACTACCCTTACCTCTTTGGTATGCTGATTATGTACAATTACAATTTTCAGGTGCTCCTGCCCATTTGATTCCCTGTTGGGGGGCTCTTAAACATGTGACCATTTGTACAGATCAGGGTTGCCCCCTTGGGTTGAGGGCGTGGACAGGCTCTCAGTGGGTCCGGGATCGCACTTGATGGGATTATCTGGTTTTAAAGAAGTCTCTGGTTAAGCGAGTCTTCCTGGCGGAAAGGGTAAAGTAAATACACTGTGATTACATAAATCAAACACGAGACAATGTATACGTAATAAATGAGACTGTATTGGATATCAAATTGTATGACAATTAGAATATTGAAATCTGTCCTCTTGATGTATTTATAGAAATGTAAGAACCCCCTGAAGAAGACCATAACCTTTGAGGTCGAAATGCATTGGGGCATTTCCATACATCAGTGCAATTCCAAGTGTAACAATGTATCACCCTTGATGTACAACCTTTCCTAGCCTAATTTGTCTCGCCTTGTATATACCAGAGCTCATATCTTAATTATTTTTTTATATATGTTTTGTGTCTAACCATTTTTTTAAATAAAAAATCTGTGATTTTTACAAAATATTTGACTCCTATTTGCTGCTAAAAAGCCCAGTGGGGAACCAACCACTTTTTTTCATAGACTTTAATTGGGGTGTGCAGCCTTCTCAGACTCTCACATATGTGTCACTCTATGATATAGACATTGTCAGGAATTACCTCCTCCCAGCCACGTACAACTCCTTGGGTTTCTGGGGACTGAAATCCATCCCTTAAAGACTGCTGCATGTTATCCTCTACATCCACGCTGACATAATCCTCCTTCTCCTCCTCTTCCTCCTGTGTGTTTGGCGGCTCCACAGGAATGGAATCTGCATAAAGGAAGGCTTCCTCTTCCACCCACTGTTCTGCCTCAAGTACCCTGTCATTGATTCAACAAAGTGTGTGCTCTAGCAGAAAGACTAGAGGGAGAGTGTCACTGATGCATGCATTGTCGCTGCTCACCATCCTTGTGACCTCCTCAAATGGTGACAGGACAGTGCATGCATCCTTAATCAGTAGCCACTGGTGTGGCAAAAAGAAGCCAAGTTCCCCTGAGCCTGTCCTGGTGCCATACTCACACAGGTACTCATTGATGGCCCTCTGCTGTGTGTGCAGCTGCTGCAGCATTGCCAATGTTGAGTTCCACCTGATGGGCATGTCACAAATGAGGCGGTTGGTGGGCAGGTTGAATTCCCATTGAATGTAAGCCAGCCGAGCAATGGCATTGTATGCCCACAGACTTCTCTGGCCTGTCTCAGAAGATCTTGTAAGCCTGGTCTCAGAAACCATGAAATCAGACCAAGACAGAAGTACAGTTAAATCACACTTGTTTAATAATAAAAGTAAATAAAACAAACGTAGTCAAAACATAGCCAGAGTTCAGGAACCAGAACCTATTGTCAGAGAAGCCAAATGTCAGGGAGCTGGAGATGAGCGTAGTAAAACAGCAAGCAGGATGTGGAGCCAGAAGGGATGTCAGCCAAGCAAGTCTTTTAACAGGAAGGCAGGAGAGCGTCTTTGTGATGTTGACTAAGGCGAAGGCAGAGATCCTCTGGGCTGGACTTCTTAAGTAGGCAGGACTGATGAGCAGGATATCATCAACAGCTGAGTACCTGTGGAGAGATAGGAGCTGGCAATTAGCTGAAAGCTGAGCGGCCAGCTCAGAGAAGGAATGGCTGAGCCTAGCCCTGACAATACCCCCTCTTCAATGACCCCTCCCCCTCAGAGCACAACCAGGCTTGAGGGGAAAATGTCTATGGAAATCACAGAGGAGGACAGGGGCATGTACATCCGAAGATGAGACCCAAGAGCGTTCCTCCAGACCGTACCCCTTCCAATGAACCAGGTACTGTATGCGCCCACAGAACCTACGGGAGTCAACAAAGGACTGTACTTCATACTCCTCATGGTTCTCAACCTGCACAGGGTGAGGACGTGGCACCGAGGTGGTAAAGCGGTTGCAGACCAAAGGTTTTAATAAGGAGACATGAAATACATTCGAAATACACATCTTAGAAGGATGGTCTAATGTGTAAGCTATTGGGTTAATGAAATCCATAAACGGGTGGTTCCAGGGTCTCTCTCCATTTGGTATGCGTTGTAGGAGGCCCACTGGAAGATGTTGTGGAGTCTTACTCTGAGCACACACGGAACAAGCAGCTATGAAGGCGGTTACATCAGCACATAGACTAGGCCACCAAAATTGTTGGGAAATGGCCCAAAAGAGTTGATTCTTCCCAGGGTGGCCAGCAGCCTTGAGAGAATGGTAAGTCTGGAGCACAGCAGTACAGAGACTCTCTAGGACAAATCCACATCCACATTAAGGATGTCACGTGACCCAGCCTCAGAAGCCGTGACTGGCTGCTGTGCGATGAGGACACCCACACTGAGGGTGTCACGTGACCCAGCCCCAGAAGCTGTGATTAGCCTGAACCATCACATGCTTCCCAACAGAATGACAGACACTCACTGCCGGTCTCGGATTGGCCGGTTTAGCGGTCCGGGGATGGGACGCACACAGCTGTTCATTGCTATGTTTTATTATTGTTGATGTATATAAAGCGTGGTCTCGGGTATCAAGCTATATGCCCCTGTAGATGGACATTAGTCAGAAACATGTCAGGTTGCTGAATGCTGTTACCCTGTTACCACGTAAATTATCTTTTCATCTGGACTTGTGATCACTTGTTTTATATATTTTACTTGATGCATGTTAAGCATCTGCTCTGTTTTTGATGGTTTTGAATAAACCTGCTTTTATTGGTTCATGCACTATGTGGAGATTCCCTTTTTTTCCTCATATGGATTCTATCTGAAGTGGTGAGAGCCATCTCTTTTAACCATCTGTGTACCACAAGAGGGATATCTATCCATCCATCCGCCTGAAGTCTGCAGACCATCCCGTTCCTGAGTCTGTTCCGGGTGTGCTTACCGGTATCCATCATCGGCACGTTCCAGCAAGTTTCCAGCGAACATCTCTAGGATCAGTGGATCCATAAGCTCGTATGACACCCCGCCGTACGATGAGAGTGTCCACCACGTCTGGTAAGCGTATTTACCCCTTCATTTCTGCATGGAGTTTGAGTGTATGAGGATTACCGACCTGATGTAGCAACACATATTGGATTTTCTCCTCGTCATATACTACACAGTGTTACCGTTAATGGTTTTTTATTTATGCTTTATTGAGATCTAACGTGATTCCTTATTATCACTATACACTTACCTGATAAATACACACATCACTTATGTATATAAGGTGATTTATTCCTGTATTAACACACACATGTTATATGTTACTTAGCTCTGCATCTATTTTTTGTTTATATTTACGCCTACACGGTTACTATACTGGTGATGCTGGCTGCTATCATGTGTTTTTAGAAAGAAAAAGTATTAATATTTTTTAGTAGCGTAACAATACGTTTGTTTTTGTTCAGCATCAATGAACAGGCCTGCAGTCCCAGAGTCGATTAGAGCCTGTATCTCGATGGATGACTCAGCCCAAGACAGGTTGACCAAAACCAGGGGCTTATCCTTCTGGATAACTGGGGATGAAACAACTTCACCTAAGGTCTGTCCGTAACAGGACTTCAAAGTTCGGGCGTTCCCTGGACAGGTAGGACAAGACTTCAAAAAGTGACCTGCCTGGCCACAATAAAGGCACAATCTCTCCCTCCTCCTAAAGATTCTCTCATCCGCAGAGAGACGCGTGAAGCCCAAGTGCATGGGTTCATCTTCACTGACTGACTCGGTACCAGGAGGCATGGGTGGGACTGCAAAGCTCGGAGGCAAACGTATAGGAGGCTTCCGCTAGCGTTTCTTAAAAGAGAGTCTTTCTCTGAGTCTGGAGTCAATGAGGATGGCAAATGTGATCAACTTCTCTAGCTCAATAGGTATATCTCAGGCTGCTATTTCATAGTTGATGGAATCTGAGAGACCATGAGAAAAAGCAGCCACAAGGGTCTCATTGTTCCAAGCAACCTCTGCTGCCAGAGTACGGAATTCAATGGCGTAGTTGGTAACAGTTCTCGTACTCTGTTTGATGGACATGAGGCACTTGGGAGCAGAAGCGTAGCTTGCGGGAACATCAAATACCCTTTTAAAGGAAGCCACAAACTCAGGGTAACTCAAGACAACAGGTATTTGCGTCTCGTATAGAGGGTTTTCCCAGGCCAAGGCTCTCTCAGAAAGCAAAGATATCACAAAACCTACTTTGCTTCTGTCCATGGGGCAGCATCTCAATGTATATCTCAACCTGGTTGAGAAACCCTCTGCATTGAACTGGATCACCCCCAAATCACTGGGGAAGCAGAGCGGAACCAGACATACCTCTTATAGAGGTAATACTCAAGGTGGGTGCCTGCACAGAGACTGGTGCAGCAGCAGGGACGGCCTGCAACTCAGGTTGTACCGGAGCAGCCACAGTGGGAGATTCCAGGTGAACCGTGTGACTCATAAGCTTTTGTAACGCCATGGAAAACAGATCCATGTGGTGATCTTGCTCATCCAATCTGGAAAAAAAATTACCAACAAGTGGATTGACTGTATCTTCTGAATTCATGGCCTTCGCCTACTGTCATAAACCATGAAATCAGACCAAGACAGAAGTACAGTTAAATCACACTTGTTTAATAATAAAAGTAAATAGGACAAACTTAGTCAAAACATAGGAGTTCAGAAACCAGAACAGATTGTCAGACAAGTCAAATGTCAGGGAGATGGAGATGAGCGTAGTAAAACAGCAAGCAGGATCTGGAGCCAGAAGGGATGTCAGCCAAGCAAGTCTTTTAACAGGAATGCAGGCGTGTCTCTGTGATGTTGACTAAGGCAAAGGCAAAGATCCTCTGCACTGGATGGCTTAAGTAGGCAGGACTGATGAGCAGGATATAATCAACAGCTGAGTACCTGTGGAGAGATAGGAGCTGGCAATTAGCCGACAGCTGAGTGGCCAGCTCAGAGAAGGAAGGGCTGAGCCTAGCCCTGACACCTGGGTACCTGGTCAAGAAACGCTGCACCACCAAATTTAGGACATGTGCCAAGCATGGAACATGTGTCAAGTGTCCCTGTCGGAGGGAGGACAGAAGGTTAGTGCCATTGTTGCATACCTGCATTCCTCGCTCAAGCTGCCGTCAACCACCTCTGAGCCTGCCTCTTCATAGCTGACAGAATCTCTGCCCCAGTGTGGCTCCTGTCCCCTAGACAGACCAACTGAAGCACAGCATGGCATCTTTTAGCCTGACTGCTTGCGTAGCCCCTTGAACGCTTAGGGAGCACTGCTGGTTCAGAGGACATATCAGCAGAAGAGGCCATAGAAGAAGAAGAAGAGGAGGGGGGAGCAGACAGATGTGGCAGAATCACCACCAGCTTTTTGGAGGCGTGGTGGTGGAACAAGCTCCAGCACTGAACCCTGTCCTGCGCCCTTCCCATCTGCCAGCAGAATTACCCAGAGCACCATGAAGGAAAGGTAACATCCCTAACCATGCCTGCTGGACCATGAGTCAGCGGTAATGTGAACCTTGCTGCTGACCACCCTGTTCAACAAGGCCAAAACATTGCCTTCCACATGACAGTAGAGAGCTAGAATGGCCTTACGTGAAAAGAAAATTATTTTTGGAACCTGCCACTGTGGTACAGCACATTCCACAAATTCACAAAAGGGAGCAGTCTACCAGCTGAAAAGGCAGCAGTTGAAGTGCTAGCAATTTGGCTAAGCTAGCATTTAGATGCTGAGCATGTGGATGGCTGGGACAGTATTTTTTTTACAGTTCAGCAACTAGGGTAGCAACATTTGCCTGGTGAAATCAACAGGTGGTGTACTGCTAGCAAATTGGGTGCAAGTACTTGTGGCACCTATTGCTATACCTTCATTCCTCTCAGTGCAGGTTTTTGAGAGGACTTGAGGTATAGTAGGGGTTGAGGTCCCAGATGAGGAGCAAGGAGAAGGCTGCATTTTTTTTGATATGGGTCTTTCAGGTGCTGTTGCCAACAGACTTCATGGCAGGTCATCATATGTCTTGTCAAGTATGTGGTGCCCAAGCGGGTGGTGTTCTGACCATGCTTGATCCACTTCAAACAGAGATTGCAAACAGCAACGGTGTGATCTATTGCACACGTGTTGAAAAAAGCCCACACCAATGAACTTTTGGAAGTCAGCAGGGAGTCAGCAGCACCCTTCACCTGTGGAGCTCTGTGATGTGATGCAATAGGGTGGCTGTGCTTAAGCTTGCCCCTGCAGGACATCCTGCCTCATTGGGGTTGTGCCTCCTCCTCCTCACTTTCCTCCTCTCTTCTCTCAGGCACCCAAGTACAGTCAGTGACCTCATCATCCCCTCCCTCCTTGTCACTGGAACAAACTTGGCAGTATTCTGCAGCTATGGGAACATGACTGCTAGTTTCTTGTCCTTGGCACCCCCTCTCCATAGGCTCACGTTACTCCCTTCCTTAACCTGGGAACCAACATCAGAGCATTCAAATTGCTGCGCATCCTCCGGCAGCATGTAACCAACACTATGGTGGAATAATTCTGGTGACCCCTCTGTGCATGATGGTGGGGCTACGGAAAGAGTAACTGTGGACAAGGAGCAGGTGGAATAGGCTGTTTTGGCAGCTGTGTTGGAAGGCAATCTAGTATGAGCCTGGGTAACAGAGGATGAAGAGGATGGCTTAGTTATCCACTCCACCAACTCTTCTGCATGTTGTGGCTCAATAACATGGCCAGCAGCAGAAAAAAAGACAAGCGTGCCCCTCCTGCAGAGGATGCACCATATCCGCAACCACCACTTTTCACTGTAGACACAGAGACTGCTTGTCCTCTTTTAGTGGCCTGTGAGCGTCTGCCTCTCCTTGGTGGCCTTCCGGACATAATGGGGATTTTTTTTCCACACTGCACTACACTGTATTATATACTCTGCACTGCACTGTAGTATATACTCTGCACTGCACTATATACTGTACACTGAATGCATTGTATTATATACTGTACAATGACTGCACTGTATTATATACTGTACACCAACTGCACTGTATTATATACTGTACACTGACTGCAATGTATTATATACTGTACACACTGTATTTTATAATTTGTATACCGCTTTCACTGTATTATATACTGTACACCGCCTGCACTGTATTATATACTGCACACTGCCTGAAGTGTATTATATATTGTACACTGACTGCACTGTATTAAATACTGTACATAGACTATACTGTACACAGACTGCACTGTAATATACACTGTACCCTGCCTGCACTGTAATATATACTGTACCCTGCCTATACTCATGTATATTAAATAAAACTAACTAACCTACCTAATCTATCTCAAGTTCTCCACAACACACTACATACGGCCGCTGTGTAAGCATCCTTATATATTGTGGGGTGTGGACTTAGCTCCTGAGTCATGATTGGCCAAAGGCTCCCTGCCTTTGGCCATTCATAGCTCCCACAGCACATTGCACATTGAATCAGGAGCCGTCAATGCACTGCGATCTCAAAATGCATTAGGGGGCCCTCATCGGCGTGCAAATGTCCTGCAAGCAACCCATATGTTCGTTTGTTCTGCGAACAAAAAAACACCCAATTTAAGTTCTTAGTTACTTTTTCACATTTGTTTGAACCCCCAGGATACCATTGCAGCTGTGGCTTCCCATTGCACCAGCTTTTCTTGCAGTAAGTATGTTTTTTGTTTCATTCTTTCATTTCTTATTTTCTGTTTTTGATTCTCCTTTTCTTATCATGGCTCATAGAGGATCCAACATTACTGATCTCCATCAGTTTTACTCTGCTGACTACTCTATATGGCACCTAAAGACCAATTACCAGTACACCTTTAACCTCATCTCACTGCAGATGGCCTTCCAACTTAGTGGACATTTGCCATCCTCCTTCTGGGATGTCTACTAAATCTGACTACATGTCAATTAATGCATCCCTCAAAATATGGTCTGAAGTACTGATATCCTCATTGACGTCTTCACACTTTCATACATTTCCATACCCATAGTTTTACAACACTACATATCAGACCTTAACTTCCATGTTTGGAAATCCAAGGTCTTTACCACATACAGTGCTCAGTATAAATGAGTACACCTTTGAACATTAAAATTTTAATCAATATCTCAATGAACACAAGAACAAAGTTTCCAAAATATTGACAAAACTGAGTTTTATAGAACATTTGTGTAGCGCTGGTAGATTTTTATCTACCGCTGATAGGTAAATCTAGTGGGTCACTTATTATAGGAAGTTATATTTGCCTCTGTTCCAGCTTGGCTGACGGTGCGTGTAGTTCCACACTGTGCCGGTGGGTGTCGTTGTCCCCATGGGCCAGTGTTGGAAAAGCAACGTGTTGATGCGTATGAGTGCTCCTCTTTCCCGGAGATAACTCGGTGGAGGTGGTCCTCTGAGTTGCATTCTGGGAGAGGGTATTTATGGGACAGACGCCATGTTCTGGGGTTCGTTTTCCAGCCACCTGCTGGCCCTCCTGGCCGACAGGTATGCGTTAAGAGTACCACCTCGTGGTCCTCCGGTCCAAAGGCCCACGTCGCTGCGGCGTGTGGGTTGGCCCAAGAGCCTGTCTGGGGCCTACCACAGCAGCAGAGGAACGGTCCTGAGCTGTCTATCCTGAGTGAAGAAGCTGGACAACCGAGGAGATCCCAGGGGAGGACCCGTCATGGAAGGATCATGCAGAGTGCTGGTCTGGAGAGGGGCCTGGTGAGTTGGAGGACATATCCTGAAGTGGTTTTACCGCATAGTACTACCGGGTTGGCTTAAAGGTTCAAGTACTGCGTCTGACATTCATCGCAAACCAATACATCCTGTGGCAGAGGATCGTACGGGTTTTATTCCAAACAAGTCTGTGGCAGAGACTTTTGTTCGTGCTACGTACTGGCTGCTAGACAAGTGAGAGATGTCTATCCAGGCGGGCAAAGATTGAATCCAACAAGGGGAGTGCATTCAACTACAAGTGTTCAACTACTAAGAATGTTCTGGAGAATATTAAGGAAAGGTATTTGAGCGTCCCTGCAGCTTTCCTTTTGCCTCTTTCCTGCTACTTCCTTTATTTGTTCATTAAAGCATTGCAAAACCTACTCAAGTGTTTGGTGCTTGTATCATCCAGAGGTAAACTCAAGGAACCCTAGACCCGGTGCCAGTGAAACAGAGGTATCGAGAGTGAAGGTAACAAGCCTGCTTTAAACCAGCAGCTCCACCGAGAGTTAGTGCTACATGTGGGTGCATTGTCCGGGATTTGTTAGCCGTCAATTCTCGCAACCTAGAGAGGTGTTTCACCGGGAGTTTACGGTGAGAGCTGGACTTTGTAATTTTCTCAGGAGAAGAAGAGGTTAAAAGTTGCAGGACTTTATTTCTGAGTGCATAGGCGGCGGGCGCCAGTAAAAGCCCGTAAGCTACGTGATCAGAAGAACAAGTAGGAGGAGCCTAACCTACTTGATACCGCGTGGGACGCGTGTATGTGTTTGGCGCCAGAGAAGAAGAGAGGCCTCGTGATCGTGCTGAGAAGATCAGAGTGTGGCCATGTCTTTTTCAGAGATGCAGCCAATTATGGGACCAAGAATGTTCCCTGCAAGCACCGTGTTAAGTACTGTGCTGACCGGAACCCTGCTTACAGATACTGGTATTCGTCTGAAGCCACAGGGGAGGTTTGTTCTCTATACCGTCTGAGATATCGAAGGGCTGGGCATGATTTGCCACAAATGTGAAGGATTGGCCGTACATCTCCGTCCATTTGGTCGCTGCCCGCAATCTGGAGAATATTTGTTTGTGGTGGAGCAACCTACCATGTCGCCCCATGCTTATCGTATGGACTGGGCTACAGGTGTTGCCACAGTAGAAGCTGCTACTCCTGCGGAAAGAAAAAGGCAGGCCGTGACTTTGCCTGTTGTGCCGAGAATGTTCCGGAGAGAGACACTGCTGTTACCGATTCATCAGCGGACATTGCTTTGATTTCCGCATCCACTACGCCTATTCCTGTTGTACCTGTCCAGAGGAAGGTGGGATATGTGAAGGCTTCCCGCGGCCATGGTCGAGGCCTACCCCAGAGACTACCCGAAATGGATACAACAAAGTCCATGACAGGAACGGGTGAGCAATTGATGGGAAATGTATCTGGGACTGTAAATAAATATCTGCCAGCAGAGGAGTTGGGAGATTCGGAGATAGAATCCATGTCGGATCTCTCCAGTGATGATGACCTATTTGAGACTATGTCACAGGAGCTGTTATGGGCCCAGGGCGAAGATGTCACCTCTGCTATGACTTTCCCTGAATGGACAGCCCTGAGTTCTAGGAAGACATCACCTTGTGTGGAGCCACACAGCACTGTAAATGAGACATTGTCAAAAGTTGCTAGTTCACTTCCAACACCGGCTGGGTCTATGGTGAGAAAATCATTGGATTCATGTGTGCCTCCTGGTATGGAGAAAAATAGATCTTTACCGAAACTTGCACGTTTGCAGAGAATGTTGAACAAGCGTGTGGCTACGGAATATGGTTTGGAGTTCCCTTATGTTCCTCAGGACATAATGCAAGTGATTGAAGCTAACTGGGAGCTTTGGTACAGTGAAGCTGTTTGGGACTATTTGTCTGTGCCTAAGCCCTTCCGGAAAACTGAATGATCTGTTGCTATGGATGAACGCTACAGTGGATATTTTATGCACAGGAACTATGGTCGGCACATTCATGCTGACAAAGTGATCATTTGCAGACCCGGAAAAGATGACATATAGTTACATAGTTACATAGTAGGTGAGGTTGGAAAAAGACACAAGTCCATCAAGTCCAACCTATGTGTGTGATTATGTGTCAGTATTACATTACATATCCCTGTATATTGCGGTCATTCAGGTGATTATCTAATAGTTTCTTGAAGCTATCAATGCTCCCCGCTGAGACCACTGCCTGTGGAAGGGAATTCCACATCCTTGCCGCTCTTACAGTAAAGAACCCTCTACGTAGTTTAAGGTTAAACCTCTTTTCTTCTAATTGTAATGAGTGGCCACGAGTCTTATTAAACTCTCTTCTGCGAAAAAGTTTTATCCCTATTGTGGGGTCACCAGTACAGTATTTGTAAATTGAAATCATATCCCCTCTCAAGCGTCTCTTCTCCAGAGAGAATAAGTTCAGTGCTCGCAACCTTTCCTCATAACTAAGATCCTCCAGACCCTTTATTAGCTTTGTTGCCCTTCTTTGTACTCGCTCCATTTCCAGTATGTCCCTCCTGAGGACTGGTGCCCAGAACTGGACAGCATACTCCAGGTGTGGCCGGACCAGAGTCTTGTAGAGCGGGAGAATTATTGTTTTATCTCTGCAGTTGATCCCCCTTTTAATGCATGCCAATATTCTGTTTGCTTTATTAGCAGCAGCTTGGCATTGCATGCCATTGCTGAGCCTATCATCCACTAGGACCCCCAAGTCCTTTTCCATCCTAGATTCCCCCAGAGGTTCTCCCCCAAGTGTATAGATTGCATTCATATTTTTGCCACCCAAATGCATTATTTTACATTTTTCTACATTGAACCTCATTTGCCATGTAGTCGCCCACCCCATTAATTTGTTCAGGTCTTTTTGCAAGATTTCCACATCCTGCGGAGAAGTTATTGCCCTGCTTAGCTTAGTATCATCTGCAAATACAGAGATGGAACTGTTTATCCCATCCTCCAGGTCATTTATGAACAAATTAAATAGGATTGGTCCCAGCACAGACCCCTGGGGGACCCCACTACCCACCCCTGACCATTCTGAGTACTCCCCATTTATCACCACCCTCTGAACACGCCCTTGTAGCCAGTTTTCAATCCATGTACTCACCCTATGGTCCATGCCAACGCACCTTATTTTGTACAGTAAACATTTATGGGGAACTGTGTCAAATGCTTTTGCAAAATCCAGATACACCATGTCTACGGGCCTTCCTTTATCTAGATGGCAACTCACCTCCTCATAGAAGGTTAATAGATTGGTTTGGCAAGAACGATTCTTCATGAATCCATGCTGATTACTGCTAATGATATCATTCTTATTACTAAAATCTTGTATATAGTCCCTTATCATCCCCTCCAAGAGTTTACATACTATTGATGTTAGGCTAACTGGTCTGTAATTCCCAGGGATGTTTTTTGGGCCCTTTTTAAATATTGGTGCTACATTGGCTTTTCTCCAATCAGCTGGTACCATTCCAGTCAATAGACTGTCTGCAAAAATTAGGAACAACGGTCTGGCAATCACCTGACTGAGTTCCCTAAGTACCCTCGGATGCAAGCCATCTGGTCCCGGTGATTTATTAATGTTAAGTTTCTCAAGTCTAATTTTAATTCCGTCCTCTGTTAACCATGTAGGTGCTTCCTGTGTTGTGTCATGAGGATAAACACTGCAGTTTTGGTTACTGAAGCCCCCCGATTCACTCGTGAAGACTGAGGAGAAGAATAAATTCAATACCTCTGCCATCTCCCCATCCTTTGTAACCAGATGTCCTTCCTCATTCTTTATGGGGCCAATATGGTCTGTCCTCCCTTTTTTACTGTTTACATACTTAAAGAATTTCTTGGGATTTTTTTTGCTCTCCTCCGCTATTTGTCTTTCATGTTCTATCTTAGCCATCCTAATTGCACCCTTACATTTCTTATTGCATTCTTTATAAATTCTGAATGCTGTGGATGATCCCTCAACCTTGTATTTTTTGAAGGCCTTCTCCTTTGCTTTTATATGCATTTTTACATTGGAGTTAAGCCATCCAGGATGTTTGTTCGCTCTTTTAAATTTATTACCCAATGGGATACATTGGCTAATGCCCTTATTTAATATGCTCTTAAAGCAAACCCATCTCTCCTCCGTATTCTTTGTTCCTAATATTTTATCCCAATTTATGCCTTTTAGCAAGGTTTGTAGTTTAGGGAAGTTGGCTCTTTTGAAATTCAGTGTCTTTGTGTTCCCTTCATGTCTCCTATTTGTGTGATTTATACTGAAACTAATTGACCTGTGATCGCTGTTACCTAAATTGCCCCGTATTTCCACATCTGTGATCAGGTCTGTATTGTTGGTAATCAGTAGATCTAGTAATGTTTTATTTCTAGTTGGTGCGTCTACCATCTGACCCATAAAATTGTCCTGCAAGACCTTAAGGAACTGGCGAGCCTTAAATGAATGCGCGGTTCCCTCCGCCCAGTCTATGTCTGGATAATTAAAATCCCCCATTATGATAACACTTCCCATCCTTGCTGCTAATCCAATTTGTGATAGGAGATCCGTCTCCACTTCCTCCCTCAGGTTAGGGGGCCTATAGCATACTCCCAGTATTATTTTCCCCTTAGCTTCATCCCTTTGGAGCTCTACCCATAGAGATTCCACCTCCTCCCTAGCCCCCTCAGTGATGTCATCTCTCACATTCACTTGTACATTATTCTTGATATATAGGCATACCCCTCCCCCTTTTTTACCCTCTCTATCCTTGCGGTATAGGGTATACCCTTGAATGTTTGCCAGCCAATCATGAGAGCTGTTGAACCAGGTCTCTGAAATTCCCACAAAATCCAAATCCTCCTTGTACAACAGTATCTCTAGTTCACCCATCTTGTCTGCCAGGCTCCTGGCATTGGTGAACAGACCGGTCGCATATTGTCCTCGTATTGGGTGTTTCAAGATTGCAACTTGGACTTGCTACTATACTCACCTTGTGTTTTTGTGCTTTGGTTAACCTACCACTAATGCCCCCAATACTACCCTCTGGAATATCTTCCGCGCTGGCTATCACTGTCTCTGGACCCTCCCCCCCATCGCCTAGTTTAAAAACCCCTCTAACTTTTTGGCCATCTTCATTCCCAGCAGATCTGCACCCTCCTCATTTAGGTGCAGTCCGTCCGTTCTATAGTACCGGTTACCGACTGAGAAGTCGGCCCAGTCCTCCAGGAACCCAAACCCCTCCTTACTACACCAGCTCTTCAGCCACTTGTTTACTTCCCTAATCTCCCTCTGCCTCTCTGGTGTGGCTCGATGTACCGGTAGTATTCCTGAGAACACTACCTTGGAGGTCCTTTTCCTCAATTTAGCTCCTAAGTCCCTAAAATCGTTCTTTAGGACACTCCATCTGCCTCTGACTTTGTCATTGGTGCCAACGTGCACCATGACAGCCGGGTCTTCCCCAGCCCCTCCCAGTAATCTGTCCACAAGATCCGTGATGTGCCGAACCCGAGCGCCCGGTAGACAACATACTGTTCGGCGCTTCAGGTCTTGGTTACAGATTGCCCTCTCTGTCCTTCTAAGAATTGAGTCCCCTACCACCAGAATCTGTCTTTCCTTTCCCTTTGCTGCCCCCCCCACTCTCACTGGAGGAGTTCTTCCCCTGGCAGCTAGGAGAGTCCCTCATCTCCAGCAGTGCTGGTCCCTGACTGGTAACACCAATGTCACTCAATGGAGCGTACTTATTGGGATGCTCCAGTCCTGGATCGGCCTCCCTGGCACTTCCCCCTCTACCCCTCCTGACTGTCACCCATCTACTCTTTGCTAGTGCCTGCACCTCTTTGTCTCCACCCGCCTCTGTGCTGGCCCCTGCCGGCACCTGCCGTGTACATTCCTGGCTCACCTTTAGTATGGAGGGACTTCTCAGTGCTGACAGTTGCTTCCCCAGATTCAGAACCTGGGCTTCCAGGGAAACAATGTGCTTACATTTTGCACAGCAGTATTCGCCCTCGATCGGATGATCAAGGAACGCATACATGCGGCAAGATGTACAAAGAGTCGCCTCTCCACACCCGCTGGGCATCGTACCTATTAAATTTAGTGAGGATTTGGGGATTTTACCCTGTCCAAATTACCTAACAACTAGCTTCCTGGCACTAATACTCAAGACAATACACAGGTACACGACAAGACAATACACAGGTACACAATACACAAGTACTAACGATCCACACACACTACTCAGACAACACTCAGATACTCACACTACACAGGTACTATGACCCCTGTTATAACCTCCTGTTTTAAACTCTTGTTTTTAACTCCCACTTAATCCAGCTCCACTTACACCAAGCTCCACCGCTTCAAACTGAGCACGCTCAGACTGAGTCCTACAACAAGTTAAATAGGCACCTGGGCACCTGTGAGCAATTAACCACACCCCCTTAATTGATAGACTGATGAAACAGAAAAAAATCTATTTAAAAAGTGACAGCAAAAGGCAAATTAAAAACTAAAAGGAAAAGTCCCCAAAATGCAACCCAGCAAACACCAACAGACAGCAGCAAACACACACCAACAGACAGCAGCAAACCACACACCAACAGACAGCAGCAAACCACACACCAACAGACAGCAGCAAACCACACACCAACAGACAGCAGCAATACACACACCAACAGACAGCAGCAATACACACACCAACAGACAGCAGCAATACACACACCAACAGACAGCAGCAATACACACACCAACAGACAGCAGCAATACACACACCAACAGACAGCAGCAAACACACACCAACAGACAGCAGCAAACACCAACAGACAGCAAGACTTGTATACTCTAACACTTGTTTTTAACTCCCACTTAATCCAGCTCCACTTACACCAAGCTCCACCGCTTCAAACTGAGCACGTTGTATATTTCATCACTACAGTGGATAAACTGGGAAAAACATTGACATTGCCACATCCCCGGTTTTATTGGTAATTATGGACAAAAAAAAACTTTGGGATAGTTAGTTAGTTAGTGTCAGTATATAGAGATCTTCGTGGTGAAGATCTGAATACTCATATCAGTGTTTTAAATCCAAGGACTTCTTTTTGCTAGCCGGATTTATTTCATTTAGAAAAAAAAATGTATATATAGGGATGGACTCCTAAAGATTATTCTGATGTAGATAATGAGAAGAGTGTTTCATTTTTTTCAAATGAGACTTTGCTCCTGAAACTGTATATGTGTTTAATATGTTTTCCTTTTCAGGAATCATTTGATTTCCTATCAAGCTGTTAGGATTTTCAGCAAGATAGATAGTGAGGTTATGTACAGTCATAGGATGGTTTTGTTTGCGGATGTGAACATATTGTTTTACAAATGTTAATCTTATAATGTCTTTCTACTGTCTTTCCTTCTTCTTTGCCTAAATCCAAGTTTTAAGCTCAAATACCTGCTCTCAGGCTTGGGAGATATTATTTTTGTGACAGACGTTGAGGACAATGTCTATTGTAGTGGGGGGAGTATGTAGCGCTGGTAGATTTTTATCTACCGCTGATAGGTAAATCTAGTGGGTCACTTATTATAGGAAGTTATATTTGCCTCTGTTCCAGCTTGGCTGATGTTGCTTGTAGTTCCACACTGTGCTGGTGGGTGTCGTTGTCACCATGGGCCAGTGTTGGAAAAGCAACGTGTTGAAGCGTATGAGTGCTCCTCTTTCCCGGAGATAACTCAGTGGAGGTGGTCCTCCGAGTTGCATTCTGGGAGAGGGTATTGATGGGACAGAAGCCATGTTCTGGGGTTTGTTTTCCAGCCACCTGCTGGCCCTCCTGGCCAATAGGTATGCGTTAAGAGTACCACCTCCTGGGCCCACGTCACTGCGGCGTGTGGGTGGGCCCAGGAGGCCTACCACAGCAGCAGAGGAACGGTCCTGAGCTGTCTATCCTGAGTGAAGAAGCTGGACAACCGAGGAGATCCCAGGGGAGGACCCGTCATGGAAGGATCATGCAGAGTGCTGGTCTGGAGAGGGGCCTGGTGACTCAGTTGGAGGACATATCCTGAAGTGGTTTTACCACATAGTACTGCCGGGTTGGCTTAAAGGTTCAAGTACTGTGTCTGGCATTCATCGCAAACCAATACATCCTGTGGCAGAGGATCGTACGGGTTTTATTCCAAACAAGTCTGTGGCAGAGACTTTTGTTCGTGCTAAGTACTGGCTGCTAGACAAGTAAGAGATGTCTATCCAGGCGGGCAAAAATTGAATCCCACAAGGGGAGTGCATTCAACTACAAGTGTTCAATTACTAAGAATGTTCTGGAGAATATTATGGAAAGGTATTTGAGCTTCCCTGCAGCTTTCCTTCTGCCTCTTTCCTGCTACTTCCTTTATTTGTTCATTAACCACTTGACCACTGGGCACTTAAACCCCCTTAATAACCAGACCAATTTTCAGCTTTTGGTGCTCTCACATTTTAATGACAATTACTCAGTCATGCAATACTGTATCTATATGAAAATGTTGTCCTTTTTTTCACACAAATAGAGCTTTCTTTTGGTGGTATTTAATCACCGCTGGGTTCTTTACTTTTTGCGCTATAAAAGAAAAAAGAGCAAAAAATCTGTAAAAAAATGCATTTTTCTTCGTTTCTGTTATAAAATTTTGCAAATTAGTAATTTTTCTTCATATATTTTGGCCAAAATTTATACCGCTACATATCATTGGTAAAAATAACCCAAATCGGTGGATATTATTTGGTCTTTGTGAAAGTTAGGGTCGGTTCACACATGGGCAACACGACTTTAGCGCGACTTTGTACCGCGACTTCAACGCGGCTTCAGCGCGACTTTAGCGCGACTTCAGCGCGACTTCGGCAAATTATGAGGCGACTTGAAGTCGCCTCCATGACAGGCGACTTCGCCTGTGGCCAATCACCTCTCTGGGAGGGAGGGGGGAGGGAGGGGTTTTCTCTGCAAAGTCGCTTGAGAGATCCGACTTGCAGGCGACTTACATTGAGTTGAATGGGTACAAGTCGCCTACAAGTCGGATAGAAGTAGTACAGGATCCTTTTCTGAAGTCGGAGCGACTTCAGTAGTGTCAATTAAGACGCTCCCATTGCCTACCATGATAATCTAAATGCAAAGCGACTTGGGGCGACTTGGGGCGACTTGAGGGCCTACAAGTCGGATCCCAAGTCGCCCCAGTGTGAACCGACCCTTAGAGTCCAAAAGCTATGGTGCCAATATCTGAAAATTGATCACACCTGAATTACTGACAGCCTATCTCATTTCTTGAGACCCTAACATGCCAGAAAAGTACAAATACCCCCCAAATGACCCCTTTTTGGAAAGAAGACATTCCAAGGTATTTAGAAAGATGCATGGTGAGTTTTTTTAAGTTGTCATTTTTTCCCACAATTCTTTGCAAAATCAAGGTTTTTTTTTTCTTTTTTTCACAAAATTGTCATATTAGCAGGTTATTTCTCACACACAGCATATGCATACCACAAATTGCACCTCAAAACACATTCTACTATTACTCCTGAGTACGGCGATACCACATGTTTGAGACTTTTTACACAGTGTGGCCACATACAGAGGCCCAACATGCAGGGGAGCACCTTCAGGCGTTCTGGAGCACCCAGGCCAATTCTGACATTTCTCTCCTACATGTAAAAATCATCATTTATTTGCTAGAAAATTACATAGAACCCCAAAATATTACATTGCAACTTTTTATCTCGCACGATATTTGCGCAGCAATTTTTTGAACGCGGTTTTTTTGCAAAAAAAAAGGTTTTGTGCTTTAAAAAATAACAAAACAGTAAGGTTAGCCCAAAGTTTTTGTATAATATGAAAGATGAAGTTACGCTGAGTAAATAGATACCTAACATGTCACCTTTAAAAATTGCACACGCTTGTGGAATGGCGCCAAACTTCGCTACTTAAAAATCCCCATAGGCGACGCTTTAAAATTTTTTACTGGTTACAAATTTTGAGTTACAGAGGAGGTCCAGGGCCAAAATTATTGCTCTCGCTCTACCGATCGCAGCGATATCTCACATGTGTGGTTTGAACACTGTTTTCATATGTGGGTGGGACTTACGTATGCGTTCGCTTCTGCATGCGAGCACACGGACAGGGGCGCTTTAAAATTTTTTTTTTTTTATTGTTCATTTTACTTTATTTATTTTAGTTTTACACTTTTTTCCCAAAAAATTTTTTTGATCACTTTTATTCCTATTACAAGGAATGTAAACATCCCTTGTAATAGGAATATGGCATGACAGGTCCTCTTTACAGTGAGATATGGGGTCAATAAGACCCCACATCTCACCTCTAGGCTGTGCCTGAAATAAATAAAAAAAAAAAACGATCCTGGCTTCGATCGTAGCGGTGAGTCAGTAGAAGCACTGGAGGGCAGCGGGAGGGGGGGATGTCCCCTCTTGCCTCCCGTAAGAACTATCAAGTAGTGTAACAGCCGCTATGATCATTCTTATGGTGTAGGGAATCGCCGGCTGAAAAAGCTGATATCTAAATGATGCCTGTAGCTGCAGGCATCATTCAGATATCCCCGCACAAAGTCAAAGACGTCGTATGACGGCAGGCGGAAAGTGGTTAAAACGCTATTTTTTAACACAAAGTTGTCCATTTATACAATATTTCTAACACATAACATGTACATACCAAAAATGACACCCCAAAATAGATTCTCCTACTCCTTCTGAGTACGGCGATACCACATGTGTGAGACTTCCACAGCCTGGCCACATACAGAGGCAGAGTATGGCTGAGCATGGCCGAATATGGCTGAGCATGGCCGAGTATGGCTGAGCATGGCCGATCATGGCTGAGTATGGCTGAGCATAGCTGAGCATGGCCGAGTATGGCTGAGCATGGCTGGGTATGGCTGAGCATGGCTGGGTATGGCTGAGCATGGCCGAGTATGGCTGAGCATGGCTGGATATTGCAGAGTATCGCCGAGTATGACTGGGTATGGCAGAGTATGGCTGGGTATCACAGAGTATTGCAGAGTATGGCTGGGTATTGCAGGATATTGCAGAGTATGGCTGGGTATGGCAGAGTATTGTGGGTTATGGCAGAGTATTGCAGACTTTTGTGGAGTATTGCAGAGTATGGCAGGGTATGGCTGAGTGTGGCTGAGTATGGCTGAGCATGGCTGGGTATCACCGAGTATTGCAGAGTATGGCTGGGTATTGCGGGTGATAGGGTTAGGGATTTGATTCAGAGTTCTTACTTAAATCTAATGCCTACATGTAAAATCTGTTATATAGTCTGTTATGATCTGCGTTGCAATATCTTATGAAATTAACCTTTGCCTGCTGACACATTATTCTCGATGAAACTGCTTTTATTGTAACCTTTGGCTGCTGATACGACATTATTAGTTAAAAACTTTTGCACTTTGATACTTGCGTTTATTGTAACTAATCATATAAATATATTCAATAAACCAAGACAGTTCAGATGAATACGGGACACCAGGGCTCGTAGATTGATATACAGATACTCTGTTTCTGTGTCTATTTCTTTAATAAGAGCTTAAATTTGACAAAGCAATATAAACTCGAAGTAACTTATTTAGAAGTCACATCTAACATTTTGGCACCCAAACAGGGACACACCAAGATACTACAAGAGGTGGCTGAGCTACGCTGACGGAACAAAAGGACAGGCATTCCGGGAACCACAGATTGAAAAACCTGCGCAGGTAAGAAAAAGCTTTATTTTTCTTATATTCTGTGCTCCCCTGATTTGTGCCTATCCGTTCTGTCAGTTATGGTTCTCCTGGTTTTAAAACACCAGCCTCTGTAGTGGTGAGTCTAGAATTACTGCATATTGTGGTTTATATTGCTGGAATTATTTGTTGTTTGTTGTTTGTTTGTCTGTCTTGTTGAGAAAGTGAATGAGCCTTGCCTAGGTTGGTATGAATTGAAAGAATATCATCCCAATGAGCAGTGGAATGCGCCCTTAACCTCGCAAGAGGACTTTGGGGGTCTGCCACTTACGTTTGATATTCAATTTAGTTCATAAACCATAGACGGGTTGAAAGTATAAGCCCTGTCTGCTCCAAAAAAAAACAGGGATAAGAGTATATAAGAGGGACCCTAGATACGGGGGGGTAATGAGGTCTCCATAAAGCCCGGAGATCTAGTCGGATACCTGGTCACTTCAAGGAATGCTTGTATATGTTGTAGCCGTCAGTCTGATCATAAAAATTTTGTCAGTTGGCTAGCATATAAAGTAATTCGGTTTCAAGAATCTCATTTAGGAGACGTTTTTAGTATTCTGGCATCCTAGGAGGAAAAGGCAACGAGGAACTAGTGT
Organism: Aquarana catesbeiana; assembly: GCF_042186555.1. NCBI lineage: Eukaryota > Metazoa > Chordata > Amphibia > Anura > Ranidae > Aquarana > Aquarana catesbeiana. The sequence continues at coordinate 300,212,095 of NC_133324.1, read as the reverse complement.
AACTTGGTTAAGTGTTTTATATTGTACACTAAGTGTCCCACACGCTACCTAGGCTGGACTGTCAGAATGGGCCAGAGGAACACAAAACCCCGTCAGGGAATTGTAGCACATTACACGGTGCCGCAGATAATTAAAAACATCTGTGGGAAAGATGAAGCGCGGGACCTAAAGGATGTCCTTTGTAAATTTAAGGTGAAAGGAGCAGCGGGTTTAGACCCGGATGTATGAAGTGAAATAAAAAGGGACGGACAAGGAGAGGTGTTAGAGAAGCAATGGATGAGTCAGGTTCAATGCTTAATTAAGGTTTCAAATAGAGCGAAAGAAGGGGGGTGGAAGTATAATCCAGATTGTGATGGTTGGGATATGAAAGACAGAAGAACAAAAAATGTTGAAATTTTAAATAATCTTAGTTCAACCATCCCACCCCCATATACTGACATAGAACGTAAACCACACAAGATATATCCAGTACTTGAGGGGAGAATGGGTACCATCAGATTTCTGTGTATTGTTACAATATGTGGATGATTTATTGTTATGCTGTCCGGACAAGGAAACTTGTTTGGATACCACCCTTAATTTGTTGCGATTTTTGGCAGAAAAAGATTGCAAGGTTAATAGGAACAAATTACCAATGTGTCAGGAAAAAGTTATCTTTTTGGGACATTGTATATCACAGGGCACAAGACATCTTACTGAGGAGAGGGTTCAAGTGATAAAGGGAATGTTAACCCACGGAATTTCAAACAATTGCATATGTTTTTAGGTATTGTGTCATATTGTAGACAATGGATACCACACGCTAGCACTTTGATGCAGCCATTATACGATTGTTTGAAAATTGTACCGTATATGCTTACAGAAGTAGCTTATGAGTCGTTTATCACTTTAGATTATACTAAGACATTTAATCTGTACATTGCTGAGATCACTGGACACGCCACAGGTGTTCTGACACAGGCACATGTAAAACAAAGACCAGTTGCTTACTTTTCAGCAGCATTAGATCCAGTATCTAGAGGTTCACCGTCTTGTGTACGGGCGGTAGCAGCAGTGTCAATTATCATAGATAAGTCATCAGAGATTGTTCTAGACAATCCAGTTGTAGTGCATACCACACATACATGACATACATGCAATCTTGTCTCAGGTACAGCCCAAACACATTTCCATGGCTAGGCAATTAAGGTTACAGCGTACTTTACTTTTACCTCCAAATGTCACTTTTCAGCGCTGTACAACCTTAAATTTGGCCACCTTTTTGCCTCTTCAGTCACCAGATTTGGCAAGGGGGAATAATAGTGCTAGTAAGGAAGGAGATGAGGTACCTGACACTCTTTTGTTTAAGGAAGTAAATGAACATGATTGTTTTCAGCTCATGGAGCAGGAGACAATGGGATTCCCACATGTTACAGATACACCGATTTTAAATGCTGAGCACACTTTGTACATAGATGGCAGTAGGTTTGCTGATGACAAGGGTAAATATCACACAGGGTATGCCGTATTGACTGATACACAGGTGATTTAAGCATAGCCCTTACCAGCCCACATGTCAGCACAAGAAGCAGAATTATAAGCTTTAGAACAATCTTCAAAAGGTTAAATGAGTGGCCATTATGAAGATAGCGGCACACACGAGCGCAAAAACGATTGAGGCAAAAGGAAATGCATTTGCAGATTTGACTGCAAAACAGGCAGCTCTAGGGGAAGGAAGCCCTGAGACCTTAGCAGCAGTAGAGGTGAGTATCCCAGAACCAACATGGCAGCAGCTGAGTAAATTACAGGAGCAAGCAGGGGAGAGCGAGAAAGACAAGTGGGTCAGAATGGGAGCAGCACCAGACCTTGACAATGTATGGAGGGAAGGAGGCAAAATATGCCTGCCTGCCTCTCTGTACCCAGCAATGGCAGTTCACCTACCCACACATGTTAGTTCCAATTCCATGTATAGGATTGTGAACCAAGGATGGCTCGCCCCTGGATTCAGTAGTACTGCGAGAAACTACTGTGCAGCCTGCCAAACCTGTCTCCTGAATAACCCAGGACAGAGAGTAAAAACCCCACGGAAACACCAGGTCCGGGCCCAATACCCCTTCCAGAGACTGCAAATTGACTACATACAAATGCCCAAGGGCGGCCCCTTTGAATTTGTCCTCGTGTGTATCGATTTATTCTCAGGTTGTCCTGAAAGTTATCCAGTAAAATCAGCTACAGCAAAAGCCACAGCTAAGAAACTGATCACTGAGTTAATACCTAGGTTTGGTCTTCCTGAAACCTATAGAATCAGATAGGGGAACACACTTTACAGGAGAAATCATGCAGAATGTGATGACCATGTTAGGGGTTCAACAAAGTTTTCACACCCCTTACCACCCACAGAGTTCAGGATCAGTGGAGAGAGTAAATGGGACAATAAAGTTAAAAATACAAAAGGCAATGCAAGGGTTAAACAAGCCATGGCCTGAATGTCTGCTTTTGGTTTTATTCTCTATAAGGTACACTCCAACAGGAAAAACAGGATTGTCCCCATATGAGATACTTTTTGGTAATGCGCCTAGATTAGGTCTATACTTTCCACAGAGTATGCAATTGCAATGTGACAGTTTGACTGCATATGTAATACAATTACAACAATGTCTAACTAAGATCCACAAAAGTGGGTATTCTTCTCTTCCAGACCCTAATTCAATAACAGGTACACATATTCTGCTACCAGGGGATTATGTATATGTAAAGAAACACACCAGAAAGACATTGGAGCCAAGGTTTGAAGGTCCTTATCAAGTGCTTCTTACCACAGCCACTTCAGTAAAGCTGGAAGGAAAACCTACCTGGATACACGCATCACACTGCAAGAAACAACCCGAGAAAACAACATGATGAAATATCTACTTACATATTTTCTGTTGAAAATTGTTGTTTTACAAATACATGCATGGACTCCTGGTATTAATGTAATTGAGGTAGAGGAAACAGCAAATTTTCAAATGGGTTATAGATGATCCTAAAGTAGCAAATGATTCAGGATATGAGATGAATAAGTATTATGATGTAGGTAATTACACTGTTAAAGGACACAGGCGACCATTTCATATAGATGTAGGTATTGCATGGATACAGGCAGACCCACTCTCAGAAGTAACTATAACTTTCCATTGGAATGATAATATGCGCTTTCCTTTCAATAACAGTAAAAATCATAGGTGCCATAAAATATCCCTTTCACAGACGTGGAAACAAGCACGGGAACGGGTGGTAGGACAAATGTACCAAATATTAGTCCATAAAGCAGGGGGAGAAAATATATCCGAAGGGCATGTTCAGCCTAACGGATATTATTGCGGTTAATCAATCAAGCACCTTTCTCTGTGCCTCCTGGTGGAGAGAAAACAGAACGGACGGGTGGTGTTGGAATGCACAGTCCTATGGGTTTCACATACAGATGGAGGAAGAAGTAGTTCCCACATTTGAATCTTCCATATTAACACCCGTGCCCCACACTTGTATCAATGTATCAGTATCACAACAAAAGACAAAAGTCAAATTTAATGTAACTTTTCCTGAAATTCCAAAATGTAGGTACTGATGAGCATGGTATGACACTTTACTAATAGATGGAAACATGCAGGAGGACACATAGCCGATAGTCTGGTAATTACAAGTAAATGGCTACCCACAGCTTTTGAAACCCAACTGCAAGAAATACCCCTATTACAATTTTTGGGAGGGTTAATAAATCACACTATAGGAGCAGAGCTCCAGCTGTGGAATCAAAGTCAACAGTTTGTAAATTTCACACAGTGCTCTTTTAACCTCTTATCCTATCATATACAAATAAATAGGGCCAGGACTGAACTGCAGTTGGGAAATTATCATACCTGGATGAAATATTTTAAAGGTCTAACTGACGATGGTGTATGGTTCCAAGTAAAAAGGGGATAAGGTAGAATGTGAGGATAAATGGTGTGTAGGAAGGTTTGAAGCATACCGGGTAGCAGATGTAATAGAAATGTGTAAAATATTGGTTATGCCACTAGTAATTAAAGACGAGTTTTAGTATCCAGAAATATATGGGAAATATGTAGATAAAGGAAACAGAACCCATGATTTAACTCTATGTGAAGGAACTAATAAGGGAATGGTATGTGGCAGAAGTTCCCCAGTATATGAACCTTGCTTGTTAAAATACCAAACTAGCATATGCAAAATGCAAAGAACACCGATAAATGTAAACAATAGATTCATAGAAATAGGACCCCAACATATTTGTATCATTACAAACAATAATCATACTATGTCAGCATTAAACAAATCCGCCCCATTTTCAGGATGTATTAAAAATATAAGAGTGCTACAGTAGGAAATAATACATATCTTTTTGAACCAGACGCTGATAAAGTGTTTTCTTCAGTCTATGAGGTACATAATCTCACTGACACTACACCCTTTATAATTTCTTTAGACCCACTAAAACAGGTTTTGGAACAATCAGAGTTGTTAAGACGACACATAGAAACACTAGAACATACCCTACAGAATAATCTCGTATCTGCAATAACTGACAAAGGAAGACTAGTGCATCTTTCATCACAGATACAACAGGATACTGCACCACATTGGTGGGATATATTTAGTGGAATGTCTTCTACAGCGACCAATACCTTTCACTGGTTGTTAAGTCCAATGGTTATTATTATTTTAATATTAATATCACTTACAATTACAAATATATCGGAGAATACAGGAAAATAAATAGGAAAATTAGGAGAATAGAGAGGGCATACTGATAAATGTGTATTGACATCACCCTACTCCTACAAAACTCCTCTTCTTGAATTTAAGATGTCTGTAATACCCAGGGGGATGGGTTTTACCCCTCTGACAACTCGCGGTCAGGGAAAGGACTCTGGGGAAAAACTGACTAGAACTTATTCATGAGGACCCAGGGGGAAGGAGAGGATGATGTCAAAGGGGGAAATTGATAGGGTTAGGGATTTGATTCAGAGTTCTTACTTAAATCTAATGCCTACATGTAAAATCTGTTATATAGTCTGTTATGAAATGCCTGCGTTGCAATATCTTATGAAATTAACCTTTGCCTGCTGACACATTATTCTCGATGAAACTGCTTTTATTGTAACCTTTGGCTGCTGATACGACATTATTAGTTAAAAACTTTTGCACTTTGATACTTGCGTTTATTGTAACTAATCATATAAATATATTCAATAAACCAAGACAGTTCAGATGAATACAGGACACCAGGGCTCGTAGATTGATATACAGATACTCTGTTTCTGTGTCTATTTCTTTAATAAGAGCTTAAATTTGACAAAGCAATATAAACTCGAAGTAACTTATTTAGAAGTCACATCTAACACGGGGTATGGCAGAGTATTGCAGGGTATTGCAGAGTATTGCGGGGTATTTCGGGGTATTGCAGGGTATTGCAGAGTATTGCGGGGTATTGCAGAGTATTGCGGGTTATTTCAGGGTATTGCAGGGTATTGCAGAGTATTGTGGTGTATTGCAGAGTATTGCTGGGTATTGCAGGGTATGGCAGAGTATTGCGGGGTATGGCAGAGTATTGCAGGGTATTGCAGAGTATTGCGGGGTATTTTGGGGTATTGCAGGGTATTGCAGAGTATTGTGGGATATTGCAGAGTATTGCGGGGTATTGTAGAGTATTGCGGGGTATTGCAGAGTATGGCAGAGTATTGCGGGGTATTGCAGAGTATTGCGGGGTATTACAGAGTATTGCAGAGTATTGCGGGGTATTGCAGAGTATTGCGGGGTATTGCAGGGTATGGCAGAGTATTGTGGAGCATTGCAGAGTATTGTGGGGCATTGCAGAGTATTGTGGGGTATTGTGGGGTATTGCAGAGTATTGTGGGGCATTGCAGAGTATTGTGGGGCATTGCAGAGGGCATTGCAGAGTATTGTGGGGCATTGCAGAGGGCATTGCGGAGTATTGTGGGGCATTGCAGAGTTTTGTGGGGCATTGCAGAGTATTGCAGAGTATTGTGGGGCATTGCAGAGTATTGCACAGCATTGCAGGGCATTGCAGAGTAGTGAGGGATGACTGAGCATGGATGGATGGATGGCTGGATGTCACTGTGCAGTGCTGTGGGCACTACAGATGCAGCCCACAGCGCTGCTACCATCCATCCATCCCCCTCTCCGCTCACTATGTACCAATCGAGATCCGTGATGCGCCGCGGCCTCTGGACCCGGCGGTCATGGATGCTCTTGAGTGCGAAATTAAGTTAAGCAACCGCCCTGTAGCCTTCATTTGGCTATGGGCTGGTTGTTAAGTGGTTAAATCATTGGAAAACCTACTCAAGTGTTTGGTGCTTGTATCGTCCAGAGGTAAACTCAACGGAACCCTAGACCCGGTGCCGGTGAAACAGAGGTATCGAGAGTGAAGGTAACAAGCCTGCTTTAACCACTTAAGGACCGCCTCACGCCGATGTACGTCGGCAAGGTGGCACGGGCAGGCAAACGTGATTTGCCTCCCGCGGGTGGGGGGTCCCGTTTTGTTCCCCGGCGATCGGAGTGGAGGGGGAGGCCATCCGTTTGTGGCCCCCCCCTCGCGATCGCCGCCGGCCAATGGGAACATTCCTTTGCTGCTGTATGCTAAACAGCAGCAAAGGAAATTATGTCATCTCCCCTCGGCTCGGTAGTTTCCGTTCCAGCACCGAGGGGAGAAGACATCAATGTGAGTGCACAACACACACACACACAGTAGAACATGCCAGGCATACAAAACACCCCGATCCCCCCCCCGATCGCCCCCCGATCCTCGCCCAATCACCCCCCCCGTCACAAACTGACACCAAGCAGGTTTTTTTTTTTTTTTCTGATTACTGCATGGTGTCAGTTTGTGACAGTTACAGTGTTGGGACAGTTAGTATTACCCCCCTGTAGGTCTAGGATACCCCCCTAACCCCCCCTAATAAAGTTTTAACCCCTTGATCACCCCCTGTCACCAGTATCGCTAAGCGATCATTTTTCTGATCGCTGTATTAGTGTCGCTGGTGACACTAGTTAGTGAGGTAAATATTTAGGTTCGCCGTCAGCGTTTTATAGCGTCAGGGACCCCCATATACTACCTAATAAATGCTTTAACCCCTTGATTGCCCCCTAGTTAACCCTTTCACCACTGATCACCGTATAACCGTTACGGTTGACGCTGGTTAGTTCATTTATTTTTTATAGTGTCAGGGCACCCGCCGTTTATTACCGAATAAAGGTTTAGCCCCCTAATCGCCCGGCGGTGATATGCGTCGCCCCAGGCAGCGTCAGATTAGTGCCAGTACCGCTAACACCCACGCACACAGCATGCGCCTCCCTTAGTGGTATAGTATCTGAACGGATCAATATCTGATCCGATCAGATCTATACTAGCGTCCCCAGCAGTTTAGGGTTCCCAAAAATGCAGTGTTAGCGGGATCAGCCCAGATACCCGCTAGCACCTGCGTTTTGCCCCTCCGCCCAGCCCACCCAAGTGCAGTATCAATCGATCACTGTCACTTACATAACACTAAACGCATAACTGCAGGGTTCGCAGAGTCAGGCCTGATCCCTGCAATCGCTAACAATTTTTTTGGTAGCATTTTGGTGAACTGGCAAGCACCAGCCCCAGGCAGCGTCAGGTTAGCGCCAGTAGTGCTAACACCCACGCATGCACCGTACACCTCCCTTAGTGGTATAGTATCTGAAGGGATCAATATCTGATCCGATCAGATCTATACTAGCGTCCCCAGCAGTTTAGGGTTCCCAAAAACGCAGTGTTAGCGGGATCAGCCCAGATACCTGCTAGCACCTGCGTTTTGCCCCTCCGCCCAGCCCACCCAAGTGCAGTATCGATCGATCACTGTCCCTTACAAAACTCTAAACGCATAACTGGAGCGTTCGCAGAGTCAGGCCTGATCTCTGCGATCGCTAACAGTTTTTTTGGTAGTATTTTGGTGAACTGACAAGCACCGGCCCCAGGCAGCGTCAGGTTAGCGCCAGTACCGCTAACACCCACGCACGCAGCATACACCTCCCTTAGTGGTACAGTATCTGAACAGATCAATATCTGATCCGATCATATCTATACTAGCGTCCCCAGCAGTTTAGGGTTCCCAAAAACGCAGTGTTAGTGGGATCAGCCCAGATACCTGCTAGCACCTGCATTTTGCCCCTCCGCCCGGCCCAGCCCAGCCCACCCAAGTGCAGTATCGATCGATCACTGTCACTTACAAAACACTTAACGCATAACTGCAGCGTTCGCAGAGTCAGGCCTGATCCCTGCGATCGCTAACAGTTTTTTTGGTAGCTTTTTATTGAACTGGCAAGCACCAGCGGCCTAGTACACCCCGGTCGTAGTCAAACCAGCACTGCAGTAACACTTGGTGACGTGGCGAGTCCCATAAGTGCAGTTCAAGCTGGTGAGGTGGCAAGCACAAGTAGTGTCCCGCTGCCACCAAAAAGACAAACACAGGCCCGTCGTGCCCATAATGCCCTTCCTGCTGCATTCGCCAATTCTAATTGGGAACCCACTACTTCTGCAGCGCCCGTACTTCCCCCATTCACATCCCCAACCAAATGCAGTCGGCTGCATGAGAGGCATTTTTATGTCCTCCCGAGTACCCCTACCCAACGAACCCCCCCAAAAAAGATGCTGTGTCTGCAGCAATCGCGTATATAGGCGTGACACCCGCTATTATTGTCCCTCCTGTCCTGACAATCCTGGTCTTTGCATTGGTGAATGTTTTGAACGCTACCATTCACTAGTTGAGTATTAGCGTAGGGTACAGCATTGCACAGACTAGGCACACTTTCACAGGGTCTCCCAAGATGCCATCGCATTTTGAGAGACCCGAACCTGGAACCGGTTACAGTTACAAAAGTTAGTTACAAAAAAAGTGTCAAAAAAAAATAAATATATAAAATAAAAAAAAATAGTTGTCTTTTTTTGTTCTCTCTCTCTATTCTCTCTCTCTATTGTTCTGCTCTTTTTTACTGTATTCTATTCTGCAATGTTTTATTGTTATCATGTTTTATCATGTTTGCTTTTCAGGTATGCAATTTTTTATACTTTACCGTTTACTGTGCTTTATTGTTAACCATTTTTTTGTCTTCAGGTACGCCATTCACGACTTTGAGTGGTTATACCAGAATGATGCCTGCAGGTTTAGGTATCATCTTGGTATCATTCTTTTCAGCCAGTGGTCGGCTTTCATGTAAAAGCAATCCTAGTGGCTAATTAGCCTCTAGACTGCTTTTACAAGCCGTGGGACGGAATGCCCCCCCCCACCGTCTTCCGTGTTTTTCTCTGGCTCTCCTGTCTCAACAGGGAACCTGAGAATGCAGCCGGTGATTCAGCCAGCTGACCATAGAGCTGATCAGAGACCAGAGTGGCTCCAAACATCTCTATGGCCTAAGAAACCGGAAGCTACGAGCATTTTATGACTTAGATTTCGCCGGATGTAAATAGCGCCATTGGGAAATTGGGGAAGCATTTTATCACACCGATCTTGGTGTGGTCAGATGCTTTGAGGGCAGAGGAGAGATCTAGGGTCTAATAGACCCCAATTTTTTCAAAAAAGAGTACCTGTCACTACCTATTGCTATCATAGGGGATATTTACATTCCCCGAGATAACAATAAAAATGATTTAAAAAAAAAATATGAAAGGAACAGTTTAAAAATAAGATAAAAAAAGCAAAAAAATAATAAAGAAAAAAAAAAAAAATAAAAGGACCCCTGTCGCCCCCTGCTCTCGCGCTAAGGTGAACACAAGCGGCGGTCTGTCGTCAAACGTAAACAGCAATTGCACCATGCATGTGAGGTATCACCGCGAAGGTCAGATCGAGGGCAGTAATTTTTGCAGTAGACCTCCTCTGTAAATCTAAAGTGGTAACCTGTAAAGGCTTTTAAAGGCTTTTAAAAATGTATTTATTTTGTTGCCACTGCACGTTTGTACGCAATTTTAAAGCATGTCATGTTTGGTATCCATGTACTCGGCCTAAGATCATCTTTTTTATTTCATCAAACATTTGGGCAATATAGTGTGTTTTAGTGCATTAGAATTTAAAAAAGTGTGTTTTTTCCCAAAAAAATGCATTTGAAAAATTGCTGCGCAAATACTGTGTGAAAAAAAAAAAATGAAACACCCACCATTTTAATCTGTAGGGCATTTGCTTTAAAAAAATATATAATGTTTGGGGGTTCAAAGTAATTTTTTTGCAAAAAAAAATAACTTTTTCATGTAAACAATAAGTGTCAGAAAGGGCTTTGTCTTCAAGTGGTTAGAAGAGTGGGTGATGTGTGACATAAGCTTCTAAATGTTGTGCATAAAATGTCAGGACAGTTCAAAACCCCCCCAAATGACCCCATTTTGGAAAGTAGACACCCCAAGCTATTTGCTGAGAGGAATGTCGAGTCCATGGAATATTTTATATTGCGACACAAGTTGCGGGAAAGAGACAAATTTTTTTTTTTTTTTTTTGCACAAAGTTGTCACTAAATGATATATTGCTCAAACATGCCATGGAAATATGTGAAATTACACCCCAAAATACATTCTGCTGCTTCTCCTGAGTACGGGGATACCACATGTGTGAGACTTTTTGGGAGCCTAGCCGCGTACGGGACCCCGAAAACCAAGCACCGCCTTCAGGCTTTCTAAGGGCGTGAATTTTTGATTTCACTCTTCACTGCCTATCACAGTTTCGGAGGCCATGGAATGCCCAGGTGGCACAAAACCCCCCCAAATGACCCCATTTTGGAAAGTAGACACCCAAAGCTATTTGCTGAGAGGTATAGTGAGTATTTTGCAGACCTCACTTTTTGTCACAAAGTTTTGAAAATTGAAAAAAAAAAAAAAAAATGTTTTTTCTTGTCTTTCTTCATTTTCAAAAACAAATGAGAGCAGCAAAATACTCACCATGCCTCTCAGCAAATAGCTTGGGGTGTCTACTTTCCAAAATGGGGTCATTTGGGGGGGTTTTGTGCCACCTGGGCATTCCATGGCCTCCGAAACTGTGATAGGCAGTGAAGAGTGAAATCAAAAATTTTCACCCTTAGAAATCCTGAAGGCGGTGATTGGATTTCGGGGCCCCGTACGCGGATAGGCTCCCAAAAAGTCCCACACATGTGGTATCCCCATACTCAGGAGAAGCAGCTGAATATATTTTGGGGTGCAATTCCACATATGCCCATGGCCTGTGTGAGCAATATATCATTTAGTGACAACTTTATGCAAAAAAAAAAAAAAAGTGTCACTTTCCCGCAACTTGTGTCAAAATATAAAATATTCCATGGACTCAATATGTCTCTCAGCAAATAGCTTGGGGTGTCTACTTTCCAAAATGGGGTCATTTTGGGGGGGTTTGTGCCACCTGGGCATTCCATGGCCTCCAAAACTGTGATAGGCAGTGAAGAGTGAAATCAAAAATTTACACCCTTAGAAATCCTGAAGGCGGTGATTGGTTTTCAGGGCCCCGTACGCGGCTAGGCTCCCAAAAAGTCCCACACATGTGGTATCCCCATACTCAGGAGAAGCAGCTGAATGTATTTTGGGGTGCAATTCCACATAGGCCCATGGCCTGTGTGAGCAATATATCATTTAGTGACAACTTTTTGTAAATATTTTTTTTTTTTTGGTCATTATTCAATCACTTGGGACAAAAAAAATAAATATTCAATGGGTTCAACATGCCTCTCAGCAATTTCCTTGGGGTGTCTACTTTCCAAAATGGGGTCATTTGGGGGGGTTTTGTACTGTCCTGCCATTTTAGCACCTCAAGAAATGACATAGGCAGTCATAAACTAAAAGCTGTGTAAATTACAGAAAATGTACCCTAGTTTGTAGACGCTATAACTTTTGCGCAAACCAATAAATATACGCTTATTGACATTTTTTTTACCAAAGACATGTGGCCGAATACATTTTGGCCTAAATGTATGACTAAAATTTAGTTTATTGGATTTTTTTTATAACAAAAAGTAGAAAATATCATTTTTTTTCAAAATTTTCGGTCTTTTTCCGTTTATAGCGCAAAAAATAAAAACCGCAGAGGTGATCAAATACCATCAAAAGAAAGCTCTATTTGTGGGAAGAAAAGGACGCAAATTTTGTTTGGGTACAGCATTGCATGACCGCGCAATTAGCAGTTAAAGCGACGCAGTGCCAAATTGGAAAAAGACCTCTGGTCCTTAGGCAGCATAATGGTCCGGGGCTCAAGTGGTTAAACCAGCAGCTCCACCGAGAGTTAGTGCTACATTTGTTTAACTCATTACATGAAAGTAAGGTTAATAATATAACTATGATTACACAATCTTCCATTTTACTCAAACTAGTTGATGCCAAAATGAATACACCCCACAACAAAAACTACTACATCTAGTATTTTGTATGACCTTCATGACTTGCAAGGACAGCCACAGGCTTAGCAACCCAGAAATAGTTCCATCACAAGACCTCAGCACTGCTGTTACCCCAAGGCATATCAGCTGGTTCAAACCAGACAAACAAACACTGGCTCTCAATGCATATTATACATAACAGCAGAAGACAGAAGTAGCTTCATGATGCAGTATGTTAAAACTGAAGTTTAATTTTAAAAAGTATTTCACTTACATGAATATGGTCATAAAAAGCACAAAGAACTTTTCATGGGCATGGCCGCGGTCCCTGCCAGCAGACTCGTGCATGATGATGTCACAGATGTGTCTCCACCAAATGCGTTTGCCCATAATAGGCGTCCTCTGGGAGCCTCTGTCCATGATGCCAGAGTAGGCATAACTACTAAGCCAAAATAAGAGAGAAATAGTCCATGAAGACAACAAAATGCAGCTTGGGCTGGATAGCATAGATAGTAGCCAAACCAAATATTCCTATGTAGATGAGAAAAGAGAACACACATTGGTCAGTTTGCACCAGAACTCCCGGACACTTGCAAAATTTTGGACCCTAACATCAAACCCCATTGAAGTCTATGGAACTTGAACGTGAAAAAAGTACACATTTTGAAAGCTTATATGCAAGTTATTGGCCATAAAAATGGTATGGGGGCCCAGGTACTGCCAGAGGGACAATTATCAATGCTATTTTTTTTTAAAAAGAGATCCTTTTTAAAGGAGCAGTGATTTTATTGTTGCTTAAAGTGAAACAATAAAAATGAAAAATGTCTTTAACCTCCCTGGCGGTATGATTATTTCAGATTTTAGGTGCTGAAAGCGGTACAATTATTTTGCACAGAAATTTGGCGTTTTATATTGTAGGTCTGTAATTCTTAGGAATAATTCACTTAAATCTGTCCAAACAAGAATCTAGTAGACATCCCGGGTATGATAAAGTTTGAAAAACAAAATAAAAAATTATAATATAATAAATAACTATAAATAATTATACCAAATAATAATATAATAATAATAAAAATTATTCAATAATTTAATCAAATCAAAAACACTGAAATTTGCTCAGTTGCAGAATTGTCGCTTTCGTTACTTTTAGTGTTTGGTGACGGATTTGTCCACAAATCACTATCACTCAATTCTGCAAGTGATTCTAATTTATTATCGCTGTTTTCTAGCTGGTCTAAAGCCACTTTTGATGTAAAGGGACAGTTTTGGTTCCAGGCAGAAAGAACAGTTTTCATAATATAAAACTGCATGCAGGACACTGTTCAGACCACTAGGGACAAAGAGGATGTGTATTTATTTCATACAGTACTGTAATCTGTAAGATTACATTATACTGTATCTGTACTGTGTGTTTCACTTTTTGAATTTAGCGCCGAACTCCGTCCCCGTGCGTCGCAACGCTCGCAGGGGACGGAGCTCGGCACTGTGAATCGAGCGAGACATGGCGGCTCGCCGATCACAGCGGGGAGACATCACAGGATCCAGGGGACAAGGTAACTATCCTCTACATGGATCCTGCGATGCGATCCCGAGTCTAGCTCAGGGATACCGCTTTTGGTATTGAAATTCCACCCCGAGCCAGACCCCCGAGCCAGACTCCAGGGGGGTTAAATATAGTGCCTGGGGGTCCCCTTAGTCTGCCTGTAAAGTGGCGCATGTGTACTGTGTATAGAACCTGCTGCAGCAAAGCTAACATTTCTAAAGAAAAAAAAATGGCATTTAAATTGTTGATAATACAATGCTATGGCCGGCAATAGAAAAATCTGAAAAAAACTACATAGGGTTCCCCCACAATCCATGCCAGACTACAAAGGGTTCCCCCCAATCCATGCCAGGCTGCCCTTCAGGTCTGGTATGGGTTTTAAGGGGAACACCATGCCAAAATTAAACAAAAATTGGCATGGGGTCCCCCCAAAATCTGTAACAGACCCTTATCCGAGCATGCTGCCCAGCAGTCCAGGAAAGGGGGATGAGCGAGTGCCCCCTCTCATACCAGGCCACATGCCCTCAATATGGGGGGTGCATTGGGCAGGGGGCTCTGCCCCCATCCCAAATAACCTTGTCCCCATGTTGATGCAAACCTTAATTAAACAAGCTGAAGTTATAAGCTGATTGGCTACCATGCACAGCTGCACCAGATTTTGCACTCTCCAGTTTTAGTAAATCAACCTCTTAGAGCCATGTAGTGGTGGAAGGCAGAACTGAATCACTGAATGAGTATATGCATATGGCAGCCAATCTGAAGTGTTGATACATTGCATAAAGCAAGAGCTTCAAAAAAGTATGGTCAATCCAGCAGATGTACTCACAGCAATCATTTTCCTTGTTCAAGCTTAGGCATTGCTATATTCAGGAGTTCTAGTGCAAACTGAACCGAGGGGTGTTCTCTATTCTAATTGGTTTGGCTGCTATCTATGCTATTTAGTCCACACTGCATTTTGTTGTCTTCATCGACTATTTCTTTCCTAATTTGGCTTAGTAGTTATGCCCACTCTAGCATCATAGATAAAGGCTGCCAGAAGACGCCTATTATGGACAAACACATTGGGTGGAGCCACATATATGACAGGTGATGGACTGGCCAAGCATGTCTTACCCTAGACCAAAACCCTATTGAGCATCTGTGGGGCATCCTCAAACAGAAGGTGGGAGGATCACAAAGTCTCTAACATCCACCAGCTCGGTGATGTCGTCATGGTGGAGTGGAAGAGGACTCCAGTGGCAACCTGTAAATCTCTGGTGAACTCCACGCCCAAGAGGGTTAAGGCAGTGCTGGAAAATAATGGTGGCCACACAAAATATTGACACTCTGTGCCCAATTTGGTCATTTTCAGTTGGGGGTGTACTCACTTTTGTTGCCAGCAGTTTAGACATTAATGGCTGTGTGTTGAGATATTTTGAGGGGACAGCAAATTGACACTGCTATACAAGCTGCACACACACTACTTTACATTGCAGCAAAGTGTCATTTCTTCAGTGTTGTCAGATAAAAAGATATAATAAAATATTTACAAAAATGTGAGGGGTGTACTCACTTTTGTGAGATACTGTATATATATATATATATATATATATATATATTAACTTTTTATTCTTTCATTTTTACCCCTATTTTATTGTGACATTTATTGTAAGGTTTACTGATATTTGATTCCGATCATTGTGTAACCGGTCAGAAATTATTAATATGCTACTATATACTATATATTCCATGTTATTTTATTTTACTTAACCTATTTACCCACCATTTGAACACATTGGGCACTATAAAATGATGAGATTGACCCATAAGTAACTACCAGTTGAGTCAGTACACCATATATAAGTATGTGAAATGGACATGTTCTGTAGGCTCTGAAAAAGAGAAACCTTGAAACGCATTAACCGATGTGGCCACAAGTGTTGTGAATTTTTGCATATGGACATAAGTGAATGATTTTATGATAATGCTATGACACAAGTACTGGTTTGTGAGTATATTCCCCTCTTTTTTTCAATAAACACATGTATTGAGGATAATGCGCTAAGTCTATACGCCATCTGTGTTTTTCTATGCTTTGAGTTCATTTGGACTTCCCCAGTCTTTGAAAGGCAGCAAGTGTGCATTATCTACATATACTAATGTGTCAAGATAAGAGTCTGATAAAATGTTAGAACTTATCTCACGGTGCAGGAGAGTGAACGTTGTGATATGCTCTGTACCTGTTCGAACCAGGTGCCTTTGGCATGGCAGGTTTGTGTTATTGTGGAAGAGACCTAAAAATGAGACTGAAATTACAAGGTTGGCCTCTCTTGTATCTCTAGCCCAGGCCCCAATGAGAGTGGAACAGATGGTGACAAGGGACAGGAGAAAAACTAGTGCTTGTAGGTGTTGATTGCAGAGCTTGTGATTCAGGCAGAACAGGATAAGTTCAGATCAGGTGAGGAACTGCGATGATGTCGGGTAGAGCAGCTGAGGTTAAAGGGGAACTCCACCAGACTTTGGGTTCAGGATACGTGGCGTGCCAGAGCTCCCCGCAGTCTTGAAACACGAGCACACTATGTCCACTGGAGCTGGGATGAGGGGCAGCCAGCGCAGGCACTCAAAGGTAATGTAAAGCTAAACAGGAGACAAAAGTGTAATCAGAAGGATAGCCTGAGTCAGCAGCGAGTGGGCAGCGAGGTACCAAGACATCAGATGGGAGCAAGGTCAGGAGTTAGCCGAAGTCAGGAACTGATGATGAAAAGCATAAACAGAATCCAGGGTCAGGTCAGTGGCAAGCCAGGTCAGCAACAGATATCAAGCAAGATTCAAGTAGGGCACAAGGAAACAGCTGAACACCAGTCAGCGCTGAGCAGGGTCAGAACATCCTTTAAACAGGCCGTCTAGCGCCAATGGAGACTGTGGATGTGCTCCCAGAAGTGCGTGCATTATTTCGCACATGTGCGTTGGAGTATCTGAGAATATTTGTTTGCCTGTGCACATTTTAATTAGCAATAGTATGTGCATGTAGACGTGCGTGTGCCTGACAGCAGTTTTCTTACAGTAATGCATAAAGGTCAGCAGGAAAAATAATTGAGAGCTGTGGGGGTGTCCAGGGGATCGACACTCCTGAAAGTGTCAGTTTCCCTGTGAACTTCAGTGGAGTTCTACTAAACAGAGCTGCTTTCTGGCAGTGTGGGCAGGGGGGAAAGTAAATACTAACTGTTTCAGTTTATTTGTGTTAATAGCTGCTTCACTGTAAAGGGGATTTTACCTTTAAATGTAAATTCTCCATTAAAGTATGACACTTCCAGAAAGCACACATGAGCCATATGTCAAACAGTTCCATGACAAGTACTGGACCTGAGTATTGCAATTGCATATTTTGCTTGCCTAATCATCCTAGGGGTAATTTATTATTATTATTATTATTATTATTAATAAACAGGATTTATATAGCGCCAACAGTTTACGCAGCACTTTACAACATTAGGGAGGACAGTACAAGTACAATACAATTCAATACAGGAGGAATCAGAGGGCCCTGCTCCTTAGAGCTTACAATCTAGGAGGGAGGGTCATGTTATACAAAAGGCTAATAGCTGTGGGGGATGAGCTAATGGAGAAAATAGTACAGTTTTTAGATGGAGGCAGGATAGGCTTCTCTGAAAAGGAAAGTTTTCAGGGATTGCCTAAATGTTGATAAATTTGGAGACAGTCTGACAGATTGGAGTAGCAAATTCCAGAGGATGGGTGAGGCTCGGGAGAAGTCCTGGAGGCGGATATGGGAGGAGGTGATGAGGGAGCTAGAGAGCAGGAGGTCCTGGAAGGAACAGAGAGGGCGATTAGGTTGGTATTTTGAGACTAGGCTAGTGATGTAGCTGGGGGCAGAGTTGTGGATGGCTTTGTAACCTATTGTTAGTATTTTGAATTTAATTTGTTGGGCGAGTGGCAGCCAATGGAGGGATTGGCAGAAGGGGGTAGCAGACACTGAGCAGTTTGTAAGGTGGATGAGTCTGGCAGCAGCATTTATGATGGACTGAAGGGGGGATAGTCTATTTAAAAGTAAGCCAATGAGGAGGGAGTTGCATTAGTCGAGGAGAGAGATAACCAGGGAGTGAATCAGGAGCTTTGTGGTTTCGTTGATTTAACGAAACTCCAGTTTGTCCAGCAATTTAACAAACAATATGGAAATATCCTTCTATGCTTGATGATTTCTATAGAACCAAGTAATGGCTGTGCTCTCTTTAGGTGCAGAAAGTGGTGTGAAACATTGAAATTATTCTACAATATGAACTCTCTCAAAGTTTTATCATAAAATATAAAACAAAGCAAAATAATACTATATATATAACATGCGCAGATATTAATGCAAGCAGGATAAAGTTCATGTTGCAATATGTTCACAGTAAAAATGTACTTAAAAAATGTTTTTCTTTTTCACTAGCTAGCTTTCATTTTTTTTATATTGATAACCAATGTCTTGTGTTTCTTAGTCACAAAACAATTGAGAAAGTATTATAGGCCTTCCTTGCAACAAGCCATCAATCAAACAAACAAATCAATTTATTGGCCTGTATAATTATTGTGTTTATGAATAGTATAGATTTCAGTAAGCTTATGGAAATTTAAAATAGACCAATGTCATATATACTGTATATATTAGCATAATTGTTCTATAGATGTTTGGTTCTCACAATTAAAAAAAAAAGTCTTGTGACATTTAAAATGTTTAAATACATTCATATTGTTCTTATGTCTGGACTGCAATATGAATAAAACAAAATCAAATAAATGACATTACTGAGAAGCTATAAGGCCGCAGCAATTCATTTAATGTCCTAACTTCATAGTGCTTTAATAATTGCCTATAATATTGTCCTTTGAGCATATTAAATTTATGTAAATTATGTCTAATCCTAAATGCATATCTCTTGTGTGGAATTTTATAATACACCTATTTTCATCTATAGGGAATTTCATGATTTCACACCAAATAGACCAGTTTTAATTAAGGCACCGTATGCTGATAAAAGTCAGAGACTAAACAATCCTAGATTGGGACATGTTTTAAGAAAGCTTTAATTCTTAAACCTTTTTCTTAGCTTCAAATTTTTAGATTTGTTCCCCAATTAAGCATTTTATCTGTCCTCCTGTTAAATGCATTTGATCCAAAAAAATAAAGCACAAAACTTAAAAACAAGTAATTTTATTAAAAAAAAAAAAAGCTAAATAAACAGTGCCCAGTATTATGGTTATGTCCTAATGCATGTGCATGTAACAGGAAAAGACTGTTTGGTCCAAGCTTGGCCCCACTCTTCATATTCCCAGATTAAAAAATGGAACAGCTGTGATGATTTAATTTACATGTTAATAACAAACAGGCCTCCAGAAACCAGCAAGTAAATGCTTTTTTTTGCCAGCATATCTTTTCCAGTACAGCTTGAGTGAAAACTCTGGTAATTAATTGTTTTAAGTGATTCTATTAAAAATTTGTCTGGAAGAAGTATATTGTGTTCCGAATGGTTGTTTGAGCTTGCCACTACTCAGAAGGCGAGCAATAAAATAGACTAATTGGAGATCATAAAGGTTTGTTTGTTTTCTAACAGAAAATGTGTGTGTTTTTCTTGCCTGGACTATGTATTTTACTAAATAAAAAAATGGAATGGTACAGTGATGTATATTGTTTTATTATTTGCATGACTGCTTGTTATAAAGGGTTATGGCGTATGTCTTTATAACAATGCTACAGAGGGATGGAAGATTTTAGTTTTGTTTTGTACCTGTTTACAATTAGGGTTTCTGCACTGGATAGTAGATTTTTACAGCATCATATTTATCACCTGGAACTGATAAAGTAACCCTAAATAAGTTTCCATAGTGGTAGTGATTTACCATTTCCCCTCCTTACTGTTGTGCACCTAAAGCTCTGCATGGGAAAGCAACAGGTTAACTTTATTTTCACCCTCCCAGTCACACATAGGGCTTATCTCCATTCGTGGCCGAAAGGGTGGATTTCAGGAATTGTTTCTGCCCTGAAACATTCAATAACCACGATAATGTTAATGTAAAGCACAGTATACACAGCAGTGACAGCATTGCAGTGTGTTGAAAAATGCACAGTGCAGCGATTAGGCTGGGTTCACAGGGGTCCGGTGCGTCCTGCTTCATCATTTCAGGTCCGATTTGAGCTGAATTCGGACCTGAAATGGATCTAAAGGCACACAGTGTTTTTGTGCAAATTGCACCGGACCCACTACGGAGATATTTGAACTGGCTCCATAGAGAGCTGGTCAAAATCTCCTGCTATTGCAAATTGGATGCGGTGAACCCCGCATCCAATTCACAATGGTGTGAACCCAGCCTCAAGAATGACAGCACAACAAAAGCTTAACAGCTATTCCATTGAGAATTCCATACCTCTAAACTGTTTTGGTGTGATAAATTAGGTGTATTTGAAGCATTTTTAACTCTCTCCTTGTATGTTTTTAGCTTGCATGATCTGTTTCCTTTAGCTATCACTAAAAAGTAAGGATGAGCTTCGTGTTCGAGTCGAACGCATGTTCGACTCGAACATTGTGTGTTCATTTGTTCGCCGAATTACGAACGTTATGGGCTGTTCATGTCAAATTTGAGTGGCGCGTCATGGCCCATAATTCACTGCAGCATCGCAGTGCATTGCTGGCTGATGATTGGTCAAGCATGCACTATGATCCGCATGCTTGGCCAATCACAGCGCCGTGTGTACAGAGAGCCATAATTGGCCAAAGCCAGGGAGGATTATGGCTCAGAGGGTTTAGTACACGCCCCACACTATATAAGGCCGCCTGCACGTCGGCCCTGTGTAGTGTGTTGTGGTGGAGAGAGATAGATAGACAGAGAGACAGTGTCATTTGATTTAAGTTAGATAGAGTAGGCAGGTTGAGTCAGTTAGCTGCACTTGCAGTGTATTATGTATATATATGCATCCCAGGTGTTGGGTGTACATATATATATATATATATATATATATATATATATATATACTGTATTCAGTTTAGCTAGATCCGTTCCTGTTATTCTCTTCCTAATATACTGACAGGCAAGCAGGTGTACTGTGTACCCTGCACAGTTGCACCTACAGTATAGCTACCTGAAGGCAGGTGCTTGTGTGCTTCTTCTGATACTATTAATAGCACAGGCAGGCTCTTGAAGTATTTCCAGTTAGTGTACTGTGTAACCCTGCACAGTTGCACCTACATTATAGCTACCTGAAGCCAGGTGCTTGTGTGCTTCTTCTGATACTATTAATAGCACAGGCAGGCTCTTGAAGTATTTCCAGTTAGTGTACTGTGTAACCCTGTACAGTTGCACCTACAGTATAGCTACCTGAAGCCAGGTGCTTGTGTGCTTCTTCTGATACTATTAATAGCACAGGCAGGCTCTTGAAGTATTTCCAGTTAGTGTACTGTGTAACCCTGCACAGTTGCACCTACAGTATAGTTACCTGATGCCAGGTGCTTGTGTGCTTCTTCTGACACTATTAACAGCACAGGCAGGCTCTTGAAGTATTTCCAGTTAGTGTACTGTGTAACCTGCACAGTTGCACCCACAGTATAGCTACCTGAAGACGAGTGCCAGTGTTCTCAAACTAATAATACTACAGGCAGGCAGTCGATTCTGCTAGCTGCAGTATAATCGATATATATATACATCCCAGTTTTGTGCCGCTACATCTCACTGCAGGCCAATAGTATGTCTGGAAGGCCAACAAGGAGAGACAGACAGTCACAAGTCAATAAAAGAGGGCAAGCAGGCTCTGTGTCTAGAGGCAACAGTGCTGGTCGTGGACACGGTGCATCCTCATCAGCACGTGGCTGTGGGACACGCTTGGGCTTTTTTTCGGCAGCTGGCCGTGTTGAGCCGCAACATGCGGAAGACTTGATCGAGTGGATGACCAAGCCGTCCTCATCCTCCTCATCCTCTCTCACCCAGGCTCAGGGTACTTTGTCTGGCAAAGCAGCTGCAAACGCGGCCTCTTCCCTCGGCTCAGTGGCATCAGTCACTCCTTCCCTAGCCCCACCATGTCCTCCTGAAGAGTCCCCTGAACTGTTTGACCACAGTGTTGGGTACATTCTCCAGGAGGATGCCCAGCGTTTTGAAGGCTCCGATGATGGTACTCAGCTAGAGTTAGGCAGTAACGTGAGCCCAGACAGAGGGGGTGCCCAAGAAGGACAGCAATCTGGCAGTCATGTTCCCCCTGCTGCAGCATACTGCCAGGTTTGCTCCAGTGATGAGGAGGAAGGGGATGATGAGGTCACTGACTCCATGTGGGTGCCTGATAGGAGAGAGGAGGAGGAGGAAGAGGAGGCACATCTCCAACGAGGCAGGATGCCCTCCAGGGGCCAGCTTAAGGGCAGCATACTGACTGTATCACACCGCAGAGCTCTGCATGTGCAGGGTGCTGCTGTCTCTGCATGTTATTCCAAAAGTTCTTTGGTGTGGGCTTTTTTGAGACGAGTGCATCAGATCGCACCACTGCTATTTTTCAACATATGTCTCAAGCGTATCTCGCGTGGCCAAAACATCTCCCGCTTGGGCACCACATGCTTGACCAGACATTTGTTGACCTGCCATGCAGTTCGTTGGCAAGCATACCTAAAAGACCCACACCAAAGAACAAAGAGGACCTCTCCTTGCTCCTCATCAGCTGGGATCCCCAACCCCACTATACCTTCAGTCCTCTCTGAGACCTGCACTGAGGTGTAGAATTAGGTGTGTCACAGCCAAGTACTTGCGGGCAATCTGCTATCGGTACACCGACATCAGATTATACCAGGCAAATTTCCCTGCCCTAGCTGCTGCAGAAAGAAGTTCGCTCCCAGCCATCCACATGCCCAGCGGTTGAATGCTAGCTTGGCAAAATTGCTAGCACTTCAACTGCTACCTTTTCAGTTGGTAAACTCTGCCCCCTTCCATGAGTTTGTGGAATGTGTGGTTCCTCAGTGCAAGGTTCCAAACGCCACTTTTTCTCACGGAAGGAGATTCTGGCTCTCTACCAGCATGTGGAAAGCAATGGCCTCGCTGAACAGGGCGGTCAGCGGTAGGGTGCATATTACCGCTGACTCATAGTCCAGCAGGCATGGACAGGGATGTTACTTAAGTTTCACGGTGCATTGGGTGACTCTGCTGGCAGCTGGGAAGGATGCAGGACAAGGTGCAGTAGTGTTGGAGGTTGTTCCGCCACCACGCCTCCAAAATGCTACTACTGGTGATTCTGACACACCTCTCTCCGCCACTCCTCCTCTTCTTCCTCCTCCATGGCCTCTTCCTGTGCTTTGTCCTCGGAACCAGCGGTGCTCCATAGGCATTTAAGGGGCTACGCAAGTATGCAGACCAAAAGATGCCATGCGGTGCTTGAGCTGGTGTGCTTGGGGGACAGGAGCCACAGCTCTGCAGGGGCAGGTTCAGAGGTGCGCTGACTTATATAGGCATGGGGCGTGGTCACCGTGTGATGCCACCGGGTGACCCCAACCCTTATGATGGCACAGTCCTGGGGCATGATGGGACTGTGCCATCATAAGGGGCGGGGTCACTCTGTGACATCACGCAGTGACCACACCTCATGCCTATATAAGTCGGCGCACACCTTGCAGACGGCATTACAGTGGGAGAGAGCATTGTGTCAACATCAGAAGAAGAGAAGAGGCAACAGGACGACGGAGAAGACCGGGTCACCGCTAGCAAAAGAGCTGGAAGAAGTTAGCGGGGGAGTGCGGCAGAAGATACTGGAGAGCGGAGAAGAACCGGACAGCGACAGAAGAACCGGACAGCAGGAGAAGACCGGGCCACCACTAGCAAAAGAACTGGAAGAAGATAGCGGGGGAGTCCAGCAAAAGATACCGCAGAGCGGAGAAGAACCGGACAGTGGAAGAAGACCGGGCCACCGCTAGCAAAAGAGCTGGAAGAAGATAGCAGGGGAGTCCGACAGAAGATACCGGAGAGTGGAGAAGAACTGGACAGCGAGAGAACACTGGGCCACCGCTAGCAAAAAAGCTGGAAGAAGATAGCGGTGGAGTCTGGCAGAAGATACTGGAGAGAGGAGAAGAACCAGACAGCGGGAGAAGACCGGGCCACCGCTAGCAAAAGAGCTGGAAGAAGATAGCGGGGGAGTCCGGCAGAAGATAGCGGAGAAGAACCGGACAGCGACAGAAGAACTGGACAGTGGGAGAAGACTGGGCCACCGCTAGCAAAAGAGCAGCAAAAGAGCAGAAGATAGCGGAGGAGCCTGGCAGAAGAATAAGAGGCCGGAGAGCAGGAGAAGAGGCCGGACATCTCGGAGAAGAACCGGACACCGGGAGAAGAGGCCGGACAGTGCAGAGAAGAACCGGACACCGGGAGAAGATGTGGAGAAGAGGCCGGAGAGCGCGGAAGAATTTTATTCAATTCCATCCTCATTTATTTATGCAGTGGGGAGGATGCTATTTTCCCTGTCTGCTGCTTTTGAGCTTTGTTTATTGCACATTTACATTTCCTGACTAAATAGTCTTACACACTATGCACTCACATTTTTATATTGCTACATATCCTAAATTTAACATATAATTTATTATTTTATTACGGCACACGTATATATATCTGCACATGTTAGTGGAGGCACATACACTTCTCATCCTTATTGTTCAACATATTGTTCAGCCATTTACATTTAACATGGAGCAGCTCTTTGGAGTATGACACCAGGCGATAGAGAGATTTTTCTCTCTTTTGTCTTTCCGGTTGTCCCTGCCGCTATATCCGTCACTTCCGGGCTGTAGTGGATGGAATTACCTTCCCTGCTTACAGTTCGGACGAGTGGGAGATATAAGACTGTTCTATTGGCCACAGGAGAGCATGTGACTTCCTTTGTTGCCACATGACTCTCAGGCTTCTAGTGATTGAGACGTGATTCGTCTCTCAAGATCATGTGACTATGTCAGCAGACATGTCACACGATCATTTCCCTGTGGTTCTTCCTGTTTACTGCACAGATCCAATAAGAAGGATCGTGCAGTATGCAATATGATTGGCCATGTTAGGAATGATGTGGTCATGTAACCCACAGGGGGCTTTCATTAATAACCTGCATAATATTTCTCGGGATACCCACATTTACAATTTGGATTTAGACATTATGTATATACTTTTATGACAAATGTACTGATGCATTGTAGAACTCTCTCATCTGGGCACAGATGATTAAACTCTCAATCATCTGGGCACAGATGATTACAGCACTGCGGAAATCATGATCATTTGGGTTCTCTCCCTATCATCTTGATTGTTATTATCTTTATTCTTATTAATTCCCCATTGGTCAAGGGATACGTTCCTTCCCCATTAGTGGGTGGCCTCATTGGACAGTCCCAGGCAGTCAGCTGATTCCTCTTTGGCCTATCAGGAGTTGATTTGTCACATGACTCCATTGCTGGCATTTGATTGGCCATATGATTGGCATAGTTTTTATATAAATTTGTACAGTGTAGGAGGGGAGTTTGATGCCCCTGTTGTAGTCCATGTGGACGAAACACGTCGGGTGAGCCTTACTCTTTCCTACACTTGATTTTATTGTTTTATACGTGATCACTTTTTATATTGTTTGTTGATTATTGGTTATATCCAATAAAAAACGTAATTTGATCTGCACTATTGGCGTCCTATCTATCTTTTTGGGAACCTTCCATGCTCTGGAGACTTGTTTGTGGCGGAGAATTCCCCCTTAGGCTTCTGAACGGACAGTCATGACGTGGACCATAGAGGATAGATCCCCCTCGAGATCCGGGATTTCCAAGACCAACCATCGTCCGACCATCGTCCATTAAGGATCTCAGAACCTGTTTGATTCGGTGTCACCGGCATCCGAATCCACTCCTGCTGGTAAGCGTATTCCATCTATTCACTTCCCATGATCGTACAACTCATGATATACAAGAGAAGATTTCTACATCAGTCCAACATTCATATTTAGCCTATGTTTGGGACTCTCTTGTATCAGATTCATAGCCATACATTGGGACTTTACTATATCCCATCTAATATTAAATTTTTTGGTATTATGCTTCATGCGTTTTAGCCATGTATATATTGGTAATGGTCACCATGTCTGATGTGCCTTTTACCATTGGTTATCATTTTTAGCGCTGCCATTTCACTTTTACTACTTTAAAAACCTGTCTAGTGTGTTTTTTTCTTGACACTTTTTTCCCCCCAGGTGAATGGGTAGGGGTACCATGTACCCCATACTCATTCACATAGGGTGGGGGGCTGGGATCTGGGAACACCCTTATTAAAAGGGCTCCCGGATTCTGATAAGCAAACCGCCCTTGTCCTCATCAACATGGGGACAAGGTGCTTTGGGGTTGGGGGGCTGCAGCGCGCCCCCTTCCCCAAAGCACCCATCCCCCATGTTAAGGGCATGCAGCCTGGTACAGTTTGGGGGGGCGCTCGCTCGTCCCCACCCCTTTTCCTGACCGGCCGGGCTGCATGCTCGGATAAGGATTTGGTATGAATTTTGGGGGGACCCCAAGCTGTTTTTTTCGGCATAGGGGTTCCCCTTAAAATCCATACCAGACCAAAGGGCCTGGTATACCCCTGGAGGGGGAACCCATGCCGGTTTTTCTCACGCTGCTATGAAGATGTGTTTTTCCTATTGCAGTGAGCGTGACATGTACCTTGACAAGAACCAGCGTGATGAGATTGCGCTGGAAACATTCTCGCGGGCAGGTACTGCTGTGCGTGCGCCGGTTCACACACTCAATTAAGGATTTATCCAGCGTACCAATTAAGGTATGAACGGCGCAGCACATTCATCTTAGTAAATGACCCCCATAGAGATTGATTAAAAAAAACAGAAAAAAACACTAAGAAATGCTCTGCATCAAGTTAAAGGCACAGTTCACCTTTACCAAAAACTGCTAATGCAGATAATGGACATATGTATTTAAAAACAAGCTATGAAGCTTTGACCAAAGCTGAATAATGCCCTTGTGATAGGTGTAGTCCATTTACGTTTCTCATGAAACCTGTCTGAAAAACGCCTAGGATATTGCTAGGAGAAAACTAGCTGTTATTGTTCACCTTCAACCAAAATAGCAGGGAGTTCTTTCCAGTTCAAACCCCCTCATATGCGCTTTCTCTAACCTGATGCAGTAGCTCTGAGCTCAGCGTTTGAAAGCTCTCTGGTAATGATGAAGGTGAACAGTAATGCCTCGTACACACGGTCAGATTTTCTGACGGAAAATGTGTGATAGGACCTTGTTGTCGGAAATTCCGACCGTGTGTAGGCTCCATCATTTTCCATCGGATTTTCCGACACACAAAGTTTGAGAGCAGGATATAAAATTTTCCAACAACAAAATCCGTTGTCGGAAATTCCGATCGTGTGTACACAAATCCGACGGACAAAGTGCCACGCATGCTCAGAATAAATAAAGAGATGAAAGCTATTGGCCACTGCCCCGTTTATAGTCCCGACTTACGTGTTTTACGTCACCGCGTTTAGAATGATCGGATTTTCCGACAACTTTGTGTGACCGTGTGTATGCAAGACAAGTTTGAGCCAACATCCGTCGGAAAAAATCCTAGGATTTTGTTGTCGGAATGTCCAAACAAAGTCCAACCGTGTGTACAGGGCATAACAGTTAGGAGTCTCTTAGCGATGTCCTGTGAGTTTTCCAGTCAGGCTTCATGAGATATGTAAATGTCCTATAGCAAAAGCAATTATTCAACATTGGTCAAAGCTGCACAGTTTGTTTTTTATCTACATACATCCATTATTTGCAAAGGCAGTTTTTTGGTAAATGTGAACTAACCCTAAAGGGACAGAAGATCCATATCTGGAAACTTCAGGTGAAACCTGCTTTGTTTATATTTTACCTCCCCCTTCAGGGCTATGCCAAATGTTAATCTCTTGCTTGTTCATGCAATGTAATTAGAATACAAGGGCGTATAAGCTTCTTTTAAAATATATTCTTTGATAAAGCAATCCCTCACTCATTCCTCTACACTTTTAGGAACTCGTTTTGCTCTATTGTGCTCTGTGGGATACATTTGCCTGCCACATACTGTATATGTGATTAGTATGCTGGCCATTTTATCTTTATTCTACATTTCCCAGAATTGCATTCTTCTGACACAGGTTTAGACCAATGTAATGTTATTCATACAGACCCTAGCTATTGCACAGAGACTAGGTTAATTTTCGTAGACATTTTACATTTCAGGGAGGTATGATCAGTCACTCCATTAAACCAAGATAGTTACATCCCTTATACTGTGAGCTTTGCTGAAAGACACCTCCCACAATTGACTATCAAGGTATATCTAACTTTTATTCCTGTATGCTGAGCTCAGGATGGTTGTATCCTTTAAATAATAAAACTGAGTATTGCAAAGCAATAGCACTGAATTTTTAGCTTACTGGTTGCTGTATGAGGTTATGCCTTTTGGGTGTAGCACCATTTCTAAAATGAACAGATTTCCAAGCCAGTAAGCTTGTAATACACACCCAATACAATATTCTATACATTTAAACCATAATTGGGCTTGAGTGACTTCTTTCCTTTAATGGACTATCCAGGTTAGCAGGAGACTCATATATCATCAAGAAAGATTGCCTTACTTGTTTTCCTATGCACACCCACCATAGGATATTTGGTTATGCTCCTCAGCCTCCACAGAGGGTTTTTTCAGTTATCTGTTTGCTAAGTCATCTTATGCAGCGTACACATGGTCGGTCTTTTCAACCGGACTGGTCCGATGGACTTTCCGACGGACTTTCAACGGACTTTAGACGGACTTTCTAAGGAACGAACTTGCCTGCACGTGATCACACCAAAGTCTGACGGATTCGTATGTGATGACATACACCGGACTAAAATAAGGAAGTTATTAGCCAGTAGCCAATAGCTGCCCTAGCGTCGGTTTTTGTCCGTCGGACTAGCATACAGACGAGCGGATTTCTGGGTCCGGCGGAGTTACGACGTAAAGATTTGAAGCATGTTCCAAATCTAAAGTCTGTCAGATTTTCATCTGGAAAAGTCTGCTGAAGGTCCGATGAAGCCAACACACGAACGTATTGTCCTCCGGACTCAGTCCATTGGACCAGTCTGGACGAAAAGTCCACCCGTGTGTACGTGGCATAATAGTTTCTTCATACATATTCAAATTATCTAAACAGACACACAAAACCTCTTTAAGAGTGAGTGATTTGATTGGTTTGAGAACATTTTGGGCACCCTTCTCCTGTAAAAATATAGGTCTAAAAGAACAGGCAACACTTAAAAGCTTTTTTTTTTTTTCCTGTTTGCCTTACATCCTGACCCCATGTTCTAGCAATCTGAGATCCTTGCACAGGGATAGGAGGTCTGTTAAGATTGTTCTTTTTTCCCTCTTTGACTTTTGTCTTTGATAAAAAATGCACTCGTACCTAAAGGTAACAACTGGGTTGATTTACTAAACGCAAACCGACTGTTCTGCTTCCGTCCATCAACCAATCATGTGCAAGCAAAAATGCTGTTTTTTAATTTTCCTTGCGCATGATTGGGTATTTTTTGTAAAGTGAAGCTTTGCCTCATTTACTAAGCTCTGGGGCAACTGCACTTGCAGAGTGCACAGCCTATTTGCCTTTAGCAAATCAACCCCAATGTGTTTTTACAATATTACGCTTCTTGGTATCATGACTTTGGCATTGGTATAATGTGAGAAGCATAATATTCCTTTTCTATTACCTCTGTTATAAAGCAAAACATGCATGTAGTTCCTGTTAACATTTGCTTATACAGTCCTCCAACACATGTGCACATACAATATCGTTTTTCAACAGGTTCATACTCCCCTACATTGTTGATTTAAATTAGTAGCTCAACTACTTATTTTTCAGTACCTCAAGCTACTGGATGTTTCTTTTTAAAACTCCATAATGAAATGAAAACTGGGGACCATCTAATTTTTCTATTCTTCTTTCTCCTTCTTTTCTTTATTCTGTACTAAGTCATCTTTATTCTTTACCTCTCCATATTCTCCTCTCTTGCACCTAGTTTTCCTATCATCTTTTCCCACTTTCCGTACCTTCCTAGTTCTCCTACTTACCCAGTTCTTTTTTTTCTTTACCCTATATATAAAACTGTAGGTTTCCTCTCTTGCCTACCATTCCTATTTCTCTGTCATCAGTGGGGAGAATCTTAAACCTTACTAGGCACATAAAATTAGGTTTCTTGACTGGGCATTAAGATAATTTCAGGTATTCTGCAGAAAGTAGAGATCAATTTTGTAGGGGTGTTACTTCAGTATGGGGACAGAAGCAGGCACAGGAGTACCTGCAGAAAATTGGGTTCTGAGTGTGTGCCTTAGCTGAAAGTAGTGGAATAGGAAGCATAGTTGTTAGGAAGCATATACTCCCCTTTTGACTGTTGAAAAGTCTTAAACCTATTCTCTGCCAGAGCATGTTGTAAGAGATACAGTAGATGCTCTTTGAGATCCATAGGTCAGAATCTGGCACTGTAAAAAGCTCCAGGAGACGTTTATTAAACCAAAGAGTAGTGAACCTATGTCAAGGGGATATGTGTAATTTTGCTAAGGCAGTGTCCCCAAACACACTAAAATTTCAAAAACATTAACCCAAGGCACTTGGTGACCTTATTATAAACCACTTACTCTAGCTATGAAATAAATCTTCAGCATTTGAAAAATCTATTTAAAAAAACTCCAAATGTAACAAAGTGTAAAATTATTTTTTTATCGCATCATATTTTGTATTTATTGTAGTTAAATCACAGCTTATCAATTACAATCACCCCAAAGGTATACCTGTTTGCTAAACATAAGAAAGCTGCCACTTGACATGTGCCTTTGCCACCACTTGAAACTGAACTTGGAATCCCAATGTTGTCAGCATACCTTCAGCAGTGATCCATCTCCCATAGCAATGGGAGAAGATCTGCAATGTTGGGGCCCCCGTACACAGGTACAGAAGAAAAAGAGATAGGTAGATTGCACGCATGAAGTCTGTGCTAGGTTCATGGCAGGCCCCCATACTGTTACTGGAAGTAAGGTTACAGTGATATGCTGAGCAGGTGGAGAGGACAAGGACTCTCTATGCCCCTCCTAATTGCACAAGTGACTGTGGTGATGTACAATAACATCAAAAGAGTTTATTATAGATCAGTCAGCTGTTACAGTAAAGGTACCCCCCCTGTAAGGAAGTGACCTTATTCAAAGTGCCTAGCATATCCCAGAAGGACCCACCCTGGGGTGAGCCTTTCATGTGAACCTTGCTTGGCACCCAACAAGGAGGGAAACATGGAGAATATGATGAACAACCACACCCCACCTACTCTACAAGCTCCTACTTGTAGCACCACCCCCCACCCCCAAAGCATCCAATGTTGTTCAAGTCCCTTTTTTCAGTGCCAAAAACCCCTTTTAGTATCACACTATCTGACACACCTCAGAGCTCAGAAAAGGACTTGTTTGTTTGGTCAAAGTAAAATAAAGGATAATTATAAGAGTAAACAAAGACAAACAATAACAGTATGAATGATGTCACTGGTAATGCAATAACAGTGAAAAAAACATGTATAGAGTACACTAGGGATGAGCCGAACACCCCCCTGTTCGCCCCCTGTTCGGTTCGCACCAGAACATGCGAACAGGCAAAAAATTTGTTCAAACACGCAAACACCGTTAAAGTCTATGGGACACGAACATGAATAATCAAACGTGCTAATTTTAAAGGCTTATATGCAAGTTATTGTCATAAAAAGCGTTTGGGGACCTGGGTCCTGCCTCAGGGGACATGGATCAATGCAAAAAAAAGTTTTAAAAACGTCCGTTTTTAGCAGGAGCAGTGATTTTAATAATGCTTAAAGTGAAACAATAAAAGTGTAATATTCCTTTAAATTTCGTACCTGGGGGGTGTCTATAGTATGTCTGTAAAGGAGTGCATGTTTCCCGTGTTTAGAACAGTCTGACAGCAAAATGACATTTCAAAGGAAAAGAAGTCTCTTAAAACTACTCATGGCTATTAATGAATTGCCGGTCTGACAATACACATAAAAGTTCATTGATAAAAATGGCATGGGAATTCCCCACAGAGGAACCCCGAACCAAAATTTAAAAAAAAAATGACGTGGGGGTCCCCCTAAATTCCATACCAGGCCCTTCAGGTCTGGTATGGATATTAAGGGAAACCCTGGCCAAATTTTTTTTTTAAAATGGCGTGGGGTCCCCTTCAAAATCTATACCAGACCCTACAGGTCTGGTATGGATTTTAAGGGGAACCCCGTGCCAAAATTTAAAAAAAATGGCGTGGGGTCCCCCCAAAAATCCATACCAAACCCTTATCTAAGCACGCAACCTGGCAGGCCGCAGGAATAGAGGGGGGATGAGAGAGCGCCCCCCCTCCTGAACCGTACCAGGACACATGCCCTCAACATTGGGAGGGTGCTTTGTGGTAGCCCCCCAAAACACCTTGTCCCCATTTTTATGAGGACAAGGGCCTCATCCCCACAACCCTTGCCCCGTGGTTGTGGGGGTCTGCGGGCAGGGGGCTTATTGGAATCTGTAAGCCCCCTTTAACAAGGGGACCCCCAGATCCCGACCCTCCCCCCTGTGTGAAATGATAAGGGGGTACAAAACTATCCCTACCATTTCACAAAAAAAGTGTCAAAAATGTTAAAAATGACAAGAGACAGTTTTTGACAATTCCTTTATTTAAAGGCTTCTTTAATGCTTCTGCCTTGGCTCTAGTGTGAGGAGGGTGTGTTCCATATTGGACTAGGTCTTGGTGTAGGAGGCTGGCGGTTTGGAGCATCCGACTCCAAAATGCCCAGTTTAAGCAGTATTTCCTTTCCTTCAGCAACATTGTAGGCTGTGTATGTGGTTCTGTTGTAAGGTACAGTGAGCTTGAACGGGAAGCCCCATCTGTATCGAATGTGGGCAGATTGGAGCACTGATGTGACCTCTTTCATCCTGCACCTATGGTTAAGCATGGCCTGAGAGATATCTGGGAAGATTTGAATCTTCACTCCATCCAACTCTATGGCTGCTGCATTTCTAGCAGCGCGTAGGATGTCCTACTTGATCAAGTAATCCTTTAAGCAGAGTATAATATCTCGCAGAGGCTTCTCAGCAGGAGGTTTAGGGCGAAGGGCCCTATGAATCCTGTCACACACAAAGGCTGTTGATGGCGTGGAGGGAAGGAGTGTGTGAAATAACTTATTAGCAGCTGCAGGGAGATCTGTAACCACTTCTGGGATTCCACGCAGTCTCAAATTGTTGCGGTTATCGAAATCCTTGACCTGTGATTGCACCATTTGGAAATATTCAGCCAGGGACTCATAGTCCTTATGAAGATCAGCATGAGCTAGTGCTAATTCATCATGTTTAGTCTCCAAGAGATCCGTGCGGCCACCCAGAGCAGTGATTTCTAAAAACAGTGTGTTAGTAGCTTTATGCAGCTCTGATTGAAATGTCCCTGCTAGCTTTTCATACACGGTGGACAGACTGTCCTCAAGATCTGCCTTAGGGAGCTGTGCAGGGCACTCACCGTCTTCTCAAGTTGGAGCCAAGATCACAGGTGAAGCCACTGGAGATGGAGAGCCTCGCTGGGCCTGGGTGCCATCTTTAGCCATGCCTGCTCATTCTGCAGTGCACAGGAGGTACGTGGTAAGAGACCCCTACGGCTTGTGGTTCTTCGTTTTTTTGCAGGACGGCATGCACCTGGAGTTCCCACAGGGGTGCAGGGCCGTTTGTGATTGAAAAGAGTGAATTTTAGCCCTGTGGGAAGGCGATTAATCTCCGTTACCGCTGGGGCTCCTTCTGCCTGCATCCGTCTCTCATTGCGCCGTGCATGCGCCCCCCCCAAGATGATATCTAATATCCAAATTGCACAGGTATTAAACCAGAAATACCATTGGAGTGAGAGGTATAGGTGGCATGGTAGGCCCAATCAATCCAGTCTCATTGCTCTTTGCAGTTGACAATAAATGTTGGTTTTAGAAAGTGCAAAAACATCCACATTACTTTTTGAGGAATGACAACACAGCAGTTTGTTTAGGCTGGGTTCACACTATTGCAAATTGGATGTGGGTTTCCCCGCATCCAATTTTGCATGTCAGAAGAACGTGACCGGCTCTCTATGGAGCGGATCTGGTGTGAATTGCACAGAAGTCCTGTGCGTCTTCTGGTCCGTAACAGGTCCGAATTCAGCCAAAAATTCAGGCTGAAATTGGACCAGAAACGGTGAACAGGGATGCACAGGACCCCTGCTGTGAGCCGCTCCATGCTGCGGTGTGGACCCAGCCTTAACCTTATCTTCAAGACCATGGATAGTCCAGGTCAAAAACTTTGACAATGGAATATGTTGGGGCCATTTATGAGGCAGGACTAATAGAAAGTATGGTCTGACATGTTTGTATGAAGAGGGCAGAGACAGTTAACCCATAGCACCACATCCCATGTTACAGAATACACAAAGAAAGGGAATTGGGGTAAAATTGCCCCAGGGACTTTAAAGTGCTTAATATTGGAAGTAGATACGAGTAAAGGAGTGTATGCAACGTCTTATCTACATAAAATATTCTTTTATTTGATTTTTTTAATACAAAATATCAAAAAGTTAAAAAACCACTCTCTCAATCAACATAATCAAATTTTGACAATGGCAATGGAAGAAACCACTCAGTAAATATCACTCGACATGTTTCGCTCATTTGTGAGCTTCATCAGGAGTTTTGGTACACATGTGGTATACTGAAGATAAGAGAGACAAAATACAAATCAGATAATAAAGAAATAAATACAATGATATGCTTCTGAAATTTTAAAAAAAGCACAAACAATTATTGCATACATGAAAAAACAAATTATTACATTTTATCAAATATTTATGATGTAATTTAGTTGGACAATATAGAAATAATAATAGTAAATATATTACAATAACCATGTATAGATGCCCAATATTAACTAATACTGCTGCTGGGCCAATTAAATAATTAATCAGATCAACATGAAAGGGACTCGCTTACCAAGCCAAACAAGAATTGACGATACAAGACGTAATGGTTGTGGATACCGGAACACAATGGATCGCATTCCCAAAATAACTGGACAGGCCTCTACCATCTGGGCTCCCCAAACGTAATGGCCACAGAGGGGCTATATGTACAGTATAATAGCCAAAGGCTAAAGATTAAATAGAAAAAATTGTAATGAAAAAAAAAGTAAAAAAAAAAGTAATGAAATATAGAGTGGAACATATTGGAATACCCAAAACCAAGGGTCAAATTCAGGTTACCTTTGTGTTGAATCAAGAGTGTATTGTTGAAGGCTAATAAAGCCTGGTAACAAAGATCAAGAGAAGCAACTGCTTTAGGGTCTCCAATAGGTGACACTTAGCATTAGCCCATGAATTTCAAAGCGGAAGATCCGAAATAGTGCAACATGAAGTATGCTACAAAAAAGAAATAACAATGTACATAACAAAATCCATAAATCTCTACCAGCATTAGTAACAACTGGCTATGATAGTTAACAGATCAGTGCTTAAGGTTGATTACCGGAAATGGTAAGTGGACATGGAAGGGGAGAGAGACACAAAGCCTCCCCTTAGAACCGAGAAGCCACTGACAGATGGTGGCGGCTAAAAAGCCGCACTAAATAGTCCCCTCCATCCTGGCGGCGTCTGACGTCACTGCCGGGATGCGGACGTGAAGTGAGGCATTCCCACAGGTGCACGCAGGACCCAGCGAATGGTGGTGTGACGTAGCGTACGTCCTAAATTTTATCATTGCACAGGCGTCCGGAATCAAGGCGCCCCCAGCGCAAGTGGATCCACTGCGCATGCGTCAGCACTCAAACAGACACAGATGAGTGTCGTTATAACTGTGAAGTTCCAGACGCCATCTTGATGAAAGGACAAGCCTTCAAATGCCCCTTATATGCCTATAAATGAACAAGAAGGTGATCATGACTGAACAACTGTATTATAAATCATCTCTATCGATAGAAATATGCAAGGGAATGAAAGTAAATTCATTTCTAGCATGGCAAAGAGGCCTAATGATATTAACAAAAAAAAGCATTTGTTGTTATGTTGTATATGACAATAGGGCATAGGTAGGGGTATAGTGGGGTATCAAAATCGCACCCCAACTATAGAGAGAAATAGAGTCATGGATTCTAAACCACTTTGCCAGTGGACAGCATGCACCAAGTGGAAATGATGACCTCTAGGGCTCCCAAGGGTGAGTGATTGATTACTCACAACACCCAAAGGTGCCCCTGGTGGTCTGACATGACTATTTTAGGCAAATGTGGAGAATGGACAAAGGACACAGAAAAGAAAAAGCATATATAACAAGTTGAGAATTATTAACACAACCCTAATCCACCCAGCTCTACACTGATCCCACTGATGTGAGCATAATTCTCATACTACAAAAGTCCTAGGCTAAGTTTTTCCAATAAACAGGAAAGCTCAATAACCAAGTTAATAGCATGGGAACACAACCAAAACTATAAACCTCCAACCTGTTCAGTGCCCATCTGCAGCCTATAAATTGACCAATCATTGCAGCCTCACCAGTGTTGTATTATCCCTGCTGTCTCTGAGGGAAGAGGAGGAGTGAACGCCGATGAATTACACAGAGCCGCAATCTCATGTGTACCCGGAGCTCCGTCACTCACAGCCACGCTTCCTGACCCTGCTCATATGATAGATAGAACAGTGGCCCAATGCAGGGCCAAGAGGCGTGGCTGTGAGTGACGGAGTGCCAGTTACACAGGAGATTGCGGCTCTATGTAATTCAGCAGCCCTCTCTCCTCTTCCCTCAGAGACAGCAGGGATCGGTGTATAACACGCACTCACGATTTTCCCCTGATTTTAAGGGGAAAAAAGTGTGTGTTATACGCCGATAAATACGGTATTTACCACTACCCTACTCTCCAGACTGACAATGCCGCTGTCTGCTCTGCCACCTTTGCTCATTCCTCCAAAATTGTGTCTCATTAACACAGGAGGTGTTACTGGCCTGATCACCAGGTGAAAACAGAAGGGAAAATGCCAAAGAAAAAAAAATGATGCAGCCACCACATCTAATGATTCGTAAGCTGCAGCATAATACGTTTTGGGTTAAATACTGCTTTAAGTCTCATAGGAGAGTCTGTCATAACAAACACATGAGTGAAAATGAGTAGGGCTTCCAAGAAGGAAAAATAGTAGCAAAGAGTCATCAAATATATATGACACAGGAGGACAACAAAATCCATATGGTCTTTCCAGTGTTAGGAACAAAGGTGCAAGAAGAAGAGAATCCATCCAATAAAAGAAAAAAATCTTGAAACAAGTACATAATTGAAAAATCATCAAGTGAAACTTTCCTTGCAAAAATACCCTCCCGTCATGTACATTAAAAAGTGACACCCTTGTCACACCTTTTGAATGATTCTCTTTCTTCATTAGATAATTATGAAAGCTGATTTGTTTTGCAACTTTGTAACATCTATGACTGTCATTGTATTTTATTATTTAATCACCTGCTGAGCATAAAAGACCTCCATCCTTGACCACTCTTTCCTCTATAATTAAGCCCAATCAGATTGAAACACGTCAGAGGGATGTGACCAAGGTGGGTCTATGTTTTGAAGCCAGCAATATCGATGAAAGTACTATAATTAGATTTTAATGGTGTGTGGCTCTGCCTTTACTTAAGTTTAGTGGAATGAGCTGTAAAAACAGGTACAACAATTTGCTTAGCAAAACTTTGAGTTTCACATCTTTGTGAGATTTTCTCTGCCTTACCATGCCACTTTCTGGAATGCCCAGTCTAAAACATCACTCTGGTTCAGGTCTGCTTAGTGTTGTCTATGCATTGCCTCTTTCAGCAATATGACTGAGGATCAGTATTGGATTAATATTTTCTTACAAGCAGTGTGTCAGGTTACGCATCACCATTTAGGAAGGTTCTTGTAAGTGTTGTTACAAAGGGCAGCTTTTAACTACCTGCTGTCTGAGAGAGGTGCTTAATTACTCTCTTATGCTGTCCATGTATGTTGAAAAAGCCTATGCTTAGCTGCTGCATTCTGCTGTCCTGTATTTCCTCTACCCTCTGTGTTTACAATATTTGCTTGTTGGCATTCTTTACTAGGGATGGGCGAACGGTCGGCCCGAGCAAAAGTTCGGGCTGAACTTTCGTTAATTGGACGTTCGGTGAACATCCGAACAAAAGGGTAATTCGACCATTTATGCATTAATGCATTGCAGGCCCTGATTGCAGAGCACTGACAAATTGTTTCCGAGCATGCGTGATTTTTTGCGTGTCGGAATTGCATACAAATGCATTTTCAGATAGGAACTTTTCCCGACCGAAAAATAGTGAACATGCTCTCAATCTTTTTCTGGCTGGAATTCCGCCAGGAAAAGACTGATGGAGCATACACACGGTCGCATTTTCCGACAAAAAGCTCTCATCTGAGTTTTGCTAGCCTCATTTCCAATTGTGTGTACGCAGCATAAGTTAGTTAGTATGCTATACTGTGCCATTGTCAGTGTAGAATATTAGTTTAGTGCCTAGTGTCTAGGGATAGTGTGATTGTAGTGAGGAGGACCATCATTCAGCTTTGCATAGTGTGCAGCTAATGTAGGGACAGCTTAGATAGTTTCACTGTAGTGTAGTGGGACTGTGTCATTCATACATACTTTAGTGTAGAGTAGGGACAGCTCATATAGTTTCAGTGTAGTGTAATGAGACCGTGTCAGTAATCTTTACATTAATGTATAGCTAAAGTAGGGACAGTTCAGATAGCGTCAGTGTAGTGACATTTTAACACCATCTATTTGATTGCGTTACTGCCAGTTTGACGCCATTTACTTTGATGTGTGTTACTGCCAGTTTATCGGCATATAGTTTTGTGTGCGTTACTGCCAGTTTAATGCCATATAGTTCTGTGTGCATTACTGCCAGTTTAACGCCATATAGTTCTGTGTGTGTTACTGGCAGTTTAATGCTATATAGCTCTGTGTGTGTTACTGCCAGTTCAAAGCCATATAGTTCTGTGTTCGTTACTGCCAGTATAACGCCATATAGTTTTGTGTGTTACTGCCAGTTTAATGCCATTTACTTCTGTGTGTATTACTGCCAGTTTAATGCCATATAGTTCTGTGTGTGTTACTGGCAGTTTAACGCCATATAGCTCTGTGTGCGTTACTGCCAGTTCAAAGCCATATAGTTCTGTGTTCATTACTGCCAGTTTAATGCCATATAGTTTTGTATGTTACTGCCAGTTTTACACCATTTACTTCTGTGTGCGTTACTACCAGTTTAACACCATATAATTCTGTTGTGCGTTACTGCCAGTTTAACGCCATATAGATTTGTGCATTACTGCCAGTTTAACGCCATTTACTTCTGTGTGTGTTACTGCCAGTTTAACACTATATAGTTCTGTGTGCGTTACTGCCAATATAACGCCATATAGTTTTGTACGTTACTGCCAGTTTAATGCCATTTACTTCTGTGTGTATTACTGCCAGTTTAATGCCATATAGTTCTGTGTGTGTTACTGCCAGTTTAACACCAAATATTTTTGTGCATTACTGCCAGTTTTACGCCTTATAGTTTTGTGCGTTACTGCCAGTTTAATGCCATATAGTTTTGTGTGCATTACTGCCAGTTTAATGCCATATAGTTCTGTGTGCGTTACTGCCAGTTTAACGCCATATAGTTCTGTGTTACTGCCAGTCCAAAGTCATATAGTTCTGTGTACGTTACTGTCAGTTTAACGCCATATAGTTTTGTACGTTACTGCCAGTTTTACGCCATTTACTTCTGTGTGCGTTACTACCAGTTTAACGCCTTATAGTTCTGTTGTGCGGTACTGCCAGTTTAACGCCATATAGTTTTGTGCATTACTGCCAGTTTAACACCATTTACTTCTGTGTGCGTTACTGCCAGTTTAACACCATTTACTTCTGTGTGCGTTACTGCAAGTTTAACGCCATATAGTTCTGTATGCGTTACTGCCAGTTTAATGCCATATACTGTAGTTTTGTGCATTACTGCCAGTTTAATGCCATATAGTTTTATGTGCGTTACTGCCAGTTTAACGCCATATAGTTTTGTGCATACTGCAAGTTTAATGCTATTTACTTCTGTGTGCATTACTGCAAGTTTAATGCCATAAAGTTCTGTGTGTCACTGTATGTTTGGTGCATTATATTCCAGTATATTATAGTGTATCTGCGGAGTGTGTTTGTGTAGTGTGAGTACTAAAATTAAAGTGCACCAAACACCACTTTACATTGATTAAAGTGCATCTACGTACAGATTTTCACTTCTTCTTTACATTTGCTTATAAGCACCACCCCCTCCCTCCCAATAATGTCTGGGGGACAACAAGGAGAGGCAGACATTCCCTTGGCACTGTAAGGGGCCTAGCAACAAATGTGTCCACAGGCAAAGGTGGACGTGGTGGTCAGTCCTCAGGCAGGGCTTCTTTTCCTCTGTTTAGTGAGTTTGCCTGTGCTATTCAGCCACAGCATGCAAAGGAGGTGGTGGATAGGCTTATTAAACCTTCCTTATCCTCCTCATCCTCTCTCACGCAAGCAGAGACAAGTGTGCAGTCACCAGAGTGGAGAAACCTGCCTCCTTGTCCACATCTATTCCTGCCATAGCCCCAACATCAGCCATTGAGGAGTTATTTGGCCAGTGTCAGCCACTTGCTCCTTGATAATACCCAGCCATTATTTGATTCAGTTGTTGGTTCTGAGGTTGATGATGACAGGCACATGAGCCTAGAGAGAGGGAGGAACACTGGTAGACAAATTGGCATTCATGTTCCCCAAGCCGCAGCATATTGCCAAGTTGTCTCCAGTGGTAATGATGAAGATGGAGGAGATGGAGATGATGATGATGATGATGAGGTCACTGATGCGACTTGGGTGCCAGATAGAGTAGAGGAGGAAACTAAAGGTGAGCCGGTGCAACCCCAAGGAGGCCAACATCAAGAAAGAGTAGAGAGCAACCACCCTATTCCTTCACATTCTGCAACTGTTATCTCCCGGCCCACTCCCCAAAGCTCAGCTGTCTGGGCCTTTTTTAGCACATCTGCAGCAGAACGCACTGTTGCTATTTGCAAACTGTTTTCGAGGCACATCAAACATGGCAAAAACACTAGCTGTAGACTGTAGCCGGCAAATTTCTCTGCCCCATCTGCTGCAGCAGAAAAAAAATATAGTCACTGCCACTCACATGCCCAGCGTCTAAATGCAAGCATGTCAAAGCTGTTTGCTCTCCAACTTCTGCCTTTCAGCCTGGTGGATTCTGCCCCCTTCCGTGAATTCACACAATGTGCTGTACCACAATGGCAGGTTCCCAGTCGCTACTACTTTTCACATAAGACTGTTCCATCTCTCTACCATCATGTGGAAGGGAATGTTCTGGCATCGTTGGGCAAGGCAGTCAGCCGTAAAATCCACCTTACTGCTGACATGTGGTCCAGCAAGCATGGGCAGGGATGATATATTTTGTTCACAGCACACTGGGTAACGCTGCTTGCAACTCAAAAAGATGCAAGGCTCGGTGCTGCAACTTGTTGTGCCCCCACATCTCTATACAGCTGGTGGTGATGATGCCAGACCTGTGAGCTCTACCCCCTCCTCTTCCTCCTCCACCACCTCCATGCCCTCCCCTGCAGAATTGTCCTATGAACATCAGGTACCCCTAAGCGTTAAAAGGGCTATTCCATGAGTCAGGCTAAAAGGTGCCATTCAGTGCCTCAGCTGGTATGTTTAGAGGTCAGGAACCACACCGGAGCAGAGATTTGTACAGCTCTGCAGGGACAGGCCCAGAGGTGGCTCACACAATGCCAGCTGGAGCCAGGAATAGTGGTGTGCGATAATGGCTCAAACCTCCTGTCCGCCCTTGGACAAGGAAAGTTGACACATGTGCCATGCCTGACACATATCTTCACTTTGGTGGTGTAGCGTTTCC
Source organism: Aquarana catesbeiana (assembly GCF_042186555.1). NCBI lineage: Eukaryota > Metazoa > Chordata > Amphibia > Anura > Ranidae > Aquarana > Aquarana catesbeiana. Next base: position 300,170,206 of record NC_133324.1, on the reverse strand, counting down.
TAAATACGTATGCAGAGTTGCAAGATGTGCTAAAGCAGGCCAGAAGAGTCTGTAACCATTTTAGGCGGTCATACACAGCCAGTGCTCAGTGGCTGAAATTCAGCGGGAATTCCACCTGCCCATAAACCGCCTGATTTGTGACATGCCCACCAGGTGGAACTTGACTTTGGCAATGCTGCAGCAGTTATACATGCAGCAGAGGGCTGTCAAGGAGTACCTCTGCGAGTACGGCACGACGACAGGCTCAGGCTGCCTCTGCTTTTTTTCCCCACACCAATGGCTGATCATTAAGGATGCATACACTGTATTGTCACCACACTGAAGAGGTCACAAGGATGGTGAGCCGTGACAGTGCATGCATCAGTGACACAATCCCTGTTTTGTTCCTGTTAGAGCAGACTCTGCGTGGCATTATGGACAGGGCACTGGAGGCAGAGCAGGAGGAGGAAGAGGAGGACTTCCTTTCCTCTCAAGGCCCACTTTATCCAGACACCATCATTCCTATGTCACAGAACACACAGGAGGAGATATGGGAGGAGAATGAGGAGGAGGATTCTGGCACTTTTATAGGCTTCAAAGAAGAGGAAGATATGCATCAATCTGTAGGCAATGGCTTTCCAACCTCAGGATCCTTGGGAGTAGTACGTGGCTCAGAGGAGGAAGTTCCAGATGCTGTCATCCTGAGTGACCCCGAGGAATCTGCTTCTCAAGCCTCAGCAAATTTGATGTGCATGGGCAACCTCATGCTTCAAATCCTGCGAAAGGATCCAAGAATACGTGGCATAAAGGAGAAGGATGATTACTGGTTGGCAACCCTCCTTGACCACCGTTATAAGGGGAAGGTCTCATAACTCATCCCATCCCCACAGAGAGTGCAGAAGATAAAATCTCTTGAGAACACATGAAAGAGGATTTTATTGAATGTTTTTCCAGACTCCAGTAGGTTACAGTGTCATGGAAAAAGTCATTTTGAGTCTTCTGTTGGTCAAGAGAAGAGCACTGGAGAAGGCTTCCTAAGGGAAGCGTTTCAGAATTTTTTTAGTCCTCGCTGCCCAGGGCTGTCAGCTTCCACATCCCATCGGTAGTGTCTGCATCACATGGTGGACAATTACCTCAGGGCCAAAACAGAGATGGAGAGATTTCCAGCTGACGATCCACTGATTTACTGGATCATGAGAATAGACCACTGGCCAGAACTTGCCCAGTATGCTATTGAGTTGTTGGACTGCCCTGCATCCAGCGTGCTTTAAGAACAGGTATTCAGTGCTGCAGGACGCTTCATTACTGATCATAGAATGTGTCTGTCCACAGACTCCGTGGACCATTTAAGTCTCTTTGGGATGTGAAATCTCTGCAAGACTTTGAGGCTGCCTAGCTTTGAGGGTGTCAATCATTTCATCTGGAAGAATGTTTTTGGTATAGGTTTCATGGGCACAATTAACACACAAAGACCATTTTTTTCAGCACCTGTTTGACAGGTGCATATCATTGCAATTTTTTTGCCTTTATGAAAAGCACCTCTATAGGGTTACAGTGGGAAGGTGCCCCCGACACCCAAAAAGTAATTTTTCTGCACCTGTTTGAGAGGTGCATATCATTGCAATTTTTTACAGCGAAGCCAATTCTTGCTTTCACCTAGATTACCTCTAGTAACCCCAGTAACCATTGTATGCCCAATTACTTGGGCATACAAGCCTTCAAAATGGGCACTTTTGATTTTTGACGTTCCAGTCCCATTGACTTTAATGGGGTCCGTTATTCGGGACCAAACTTTCGTGGCGTTCAAAAGTTCTGGTGCGAACTGAACAGGGGTCCATTCCTATTCTTTACCAACACAGGAACATTTGTGCTGTATATATTTAATCAGCGTCTGCCCTGTGGACTGTCTGTTGTACACTTGCAATAAAAAGTATGTGAACCCTTTTGGAATGATATGTATTTCTGCACAAATTGGTCATAAAATGTGATCTGATCTTCATCTAAGTCACAACAATAGACAATCACAGGCTGCTTAAACTAATAACACACAAAAAATGAAATGTTACCATGTTTTTATTGAACACACCATGTAAACATTCACAGTGCAGGTGGTAAAAGGTATGTGAACCCTTAGACTAATGAGATCTCCAAGAGCTAATTGGAGTGAGGTGTCAGCCAACTGGAGTCCAATTAATAAATTTAGATTGGAGGTGTTGGTTACAGCTGCCCTGCCCTATAAAAAACACACACCAGTTCTGGGTTTGCTTTTCACAAGAAGCATTGCCTGATGTGAATGATGCCTCACACAAAAGAGCTCTCAGAAGACCTACGATTAAGAATTGTTGACTTGCGTAAAACTGGAAAGGGTTATGAAACACCCTCTATAGGGTGTGACAGAGGGAGGTTCTGTCGCTATAAGTTTATAGGAAAAGGTGACCCAGGAGTCTCATTAAGGGTTAATGCTAGGTTCAGAACTATTATCTCTCCAGGTTCTGTAGTTCTGAAGCAGAATATTCAATCCTGGGTTCAGGTTTTGCTAGAGGCCTGCAACCTGGCTCACTACACAGCTGTGCAGGGTCATTGTATAGTCAGGTCTGAGAATTGCTCAAAGCTCTCATTTTTGGAGACAGCTTCCAGTTTGGAGACCGCTCCCAGTGTGGGAGACAAAAGGTCTCACCCGGGGTCAGGGGGCCCCAGCCAGAAGCCATGAGACAGAGGTCTCATTGAGGGGTCAGAAGACCCAGCCACAAGGCAGCAGGTCTCCAGGATTTAAGTCAGCTCCTATCTTGGCTTGGTATTTTTGTTAATTCATGTTATGTGCAAGAAACCCCTGCATGGGCAACTGATGGATTGCGTGGATACTTAAGTTTAATAAATAATCATGAATGCTTATTTGTGTATTCTTTAAAATGCCTAAATTAAGAACTCAGCAAGGAGCAAGGGGTCAAGAGGTCAGTCAAGGAAATGTGAAAGACTATTAACAAAAAGCTCTGTTACCATCAACAACTTGAAGGCAAGCAGGATACATCATAGCGTGCTTGATGTACAGGACACCACTTGGCTTCCAGGAACTGCATATGCTGGCATTGAATTTCTGCTGAGAACTCAGAGAATACTTCCCTAGTAAGAAGCAGCACAGTGTTCCTGTCCTTAAAGTTTAGTATCTTCACTATAAAGGTGTGGTGGGGCACCCAGAGAAGGTGGTTTGGCTTCTGTTGGAAGGCAACATGGTTTAATATCATATATCTGGAGTTTCACTTCCTGGTTGAGGCAGACAGATGGCCTTTGGAATGTAACAAGTTGCACATCAAAGCTTTGTATCATATCAGATTATTCCTCTGAAGAAGCAAGGCTGAACAAAAGCTTGGCTCAGGACTGTCTGATGTGATAACGCTGTGCAAGCAAACTTCAAAGAGGGCCATGGCGGCCAGGATAATTGATGAAGGTGGGTTAAAAAGATCAAAATATCAAAGGCATTGAATATTGACCCAGGACATGGACAATGCTGTCCCTAGAGACCAATACAGCAGGATGGACAGGAATATAATATATTGAGAAGGACTGCCCCGTAACTACTTTCATTCATTAGAAACCTAAGTGGGCTGGAAATAGGGTTGGGTCTGGACGGTGTGTGGATGAAGTTTAAAAAGTGCACACAGGAGGGAAGTCATCCCTTTTGCGCTCTTGGCTCATGCCTGATGGCTCTCTGAGCTGCATGGCTCTCTCTGTTACCATCTCGAGCCCGGCTAATAATATTGTATCTATAGCCCAGCTTCGCAGTAGATTTGGTGTTTCTTGTTATATGCTTTTTAATATCTTCATTGAGTATTTTCATGTTAGCGTTTTCCTATTTGATTGGGAAATAAATAAGACATTGTTTTTTTAAGCAGTGTGTTTGTTTTCATAGCTAACATTATATTATTGCAATATCAACAGTAACATGTGATCAGAGTTTTAATAGACCAGCTAACTATAGAAATAGACAAGTTAATACATATATGGAATAAATAGAGGAAATCCGTAACCACCCTCGGATGATAATATTTAGTTTAGAAGTTATTTCAATTTCAGTATTTTTTTTAATTGGCACCCCAGTTTTATTTCAGCTTCGATACAAGAAACTTTCTTTATTACAAATGTGGGGGAGAGAAGATCCATATGTGTTGAAAATCAGGTGTTGCAAGAATGTAGTGTAATCTAGTCCCTTAGCACCCTCCAGTAGATTCCTGCACCACAGTCTGTTACCAAGGCCATCTTGTTTCTGGGCTATCAGATAGACACATAAATAGCTGATTGCATCACCTTATTCAGGGATTGTGAAGGTTCTGATGGGATTAGGGAGATATCGACCTTGTTCTCTTCAATCTTAAAAGTCAAAGTAGAAAGTGGAAATAGCCTTCAGGATGTTTGAGGAGGTAACCAGGTTCAATCTGCAGTGGTATTTATCCAGTTTAGACACTGGAGCTCTCAGAGGGGGAGACACCTCTACCATGTGGGGAGAGGAAGGACTCCAAGCCACGTTAGGAGATACAATGTTAGTGTGGAGATACACAGGATATCTAAACAAGATTAATAGTGAGCAGACTTCTAGTTACACATATCCTACTTCATGCCGCTCCAGGCCACACCCCAGTTAGCTAATATTTTTAACACTGCTTTTATTGAATAGTCTTCAAACTGTATTAAACTCTGCTAGTGTAATATAATGATATAGCCTCCTGGCTTCCACTGTAAGTACAGATCATGCTTGATTAGCTTCTTCCCTGGCAGCAGCAGCCAGGAAATAACAGCCCTGAACCTGGAAGTGACAGCATCTTGAAGCTATTTGCTGCGGCCCTGTACAGGATCCACTGTGAGCAGCACCAGTGAGGAATAACAGGATTGTAGACTGCATGACTTACAAAGCATTTTAGTGTGGTACACTCTAAACACCTGGTAAATGTGAGTAGGCAATTATTATACTTTCAATAAAATTCACCTGTTTAACTACTTCAGCCCCAGAAGGATTTACCCCCTTAATGGCCAGGCCATTTTTTGCGATACGGCACTGCATCGCTTTAACTGACAATTGTGCGGTCATGCGACATTGTACCCAAACAAAATTGATGTCCTTTTTTTCCCACAAATAGAGCTTTCTTTTGGTGGTATTTGATTACCTATGCAGTTTTTATTTTTTGCGCTATAAACAAAAAAACCTGACAATTTTGAAAAAAAAAAACAATATTTTTTACTGTCTGTTATAATACATATCCACCCCCCAAAAAATGTAAAAAAATGTATTCATCAGTTTGGGCCAATATGTATTCGGCTACATATTTTTGGTAAAAAATTGCAATAAGCGTATATTGATTGGTTTGCGCAAAAGTTATAGCGTCTACAGAAAAGGGGAATGATTTAGGGACTTTTTTTAATTGTTTTTACTAATAATGGCAGGGATCTGCGATTTTTAGCAAGACTGTGGCATTGCAGCGGACAAATCTGACCCTTTTTGGTGACCAGTAACACCAATACAGTGATCAGTGCTATAAAAATGCACTAATTACTGTATAAATGGCACTGGCAGGAAAGGGGTTAACACTAGTGGTGATCAAAGTGTTAAGTATTCCCTAGGGAGGTGCTTTCTAACTATCAGGGGGATGGGCTCACTGGGAGTAGAGAGAGATCGCTGTTCCTGATCACTAGGAACAGCTGATCTCTCTCTCCTCCCCTGTCAGAACGGAGATCAGCCTTGTTTACATAGGCAGAGCCCTGTTCTGCTTCTCTTCACCGCGATCGCGGGTGGCCAGCAGACATCGAGCATCCCAAACATCCCAACCCCATGGGCGAGCTCCCATGGCACGCGCCTCAGGCAGCGGGCAAAAGCCTGCTGTGTCTGATGATCGGACCGACGTACAGGTAAGTCGGTTCGAGCAGCCGGGCCACCCTGCCGCAGTATCTGGAAGTGGTTAAAATAAAACTCTATTTTACACAGATCGGGAGAAAATCATGAGGTGGTGAGGTGGTGAGGTGGTGATACTAAAGTGGAGACACAAGGAGATCAGGACTTAAAAGCACACTTTGACCAAACTTAATTGTGAGGTGACAGGAATTGAGGTGAGAATACACCCAAACGGGGAGCATGAGTGGGGTGTATACTTTGAGCACTTTAAGAAACACTGAGATAATTGGTGAAGATTAACAGCAAGGCCATTAAGAAATTTGGACTTTTCTTACAGAAGCACATTAATGGACTGCACCTATCTATATTCAGTATATACCTCATATGTTTTTTTTTTTATCTTTATTTCTTTTTTATAATTTGTCACACAGTCTCACAGTGCACAGATATTGTGTATTGGTTTATTATATATGCATAATTTGTACAAACCGATTTGTTTACATTATGCTTGCTTGGACGCCCCCAGTTATTAATTCTCTAAGGATAATCTACCTGTATTGGTATCACTGTGGGTTTGTTTAGAAAAAAATTAGCACAGCACACTGATTGGTTTATCTGGTGAAGAAGACTGTTACAGTTGTCAGTGTGCTTATGTCAGCTCTCAAATTATCTTTCAAGCTCTTAAATTGCAGGCACCATAGCATACTAGAGACACACACAATGTGATTGTCCAATCTCTGTACAACCTTTTTTAGACTTATGAAAGAAATCAATTTAATTTGTATTAAATCAATCTGGCCCTGGAACTACATGATTATAGTACAATCGGATTGTACTATATAGTGTATGGTCAGCTTAAGATGGTACAATCCTCAGCAGATTTAGCTATGCTTTCATGCATTTGTATTTCTTCATGGTAGTTACAATTAAAAATATTTCAATGAGTTAATAGACCCAAAACCCTTAGAAAAAATATATTTGAACCAGAGTGTATTCCAATGCTGGAGTTTACAATACATTCCTAGCAAACTATATTTGTTTATAAATTCAGCATAAATATAAGTCACAAATATATTTTTAATAAATATAAATATACACATATAAATGCACTTTATAAATGAAAACAGTGTAAGTACATGAATTTTAATCTTGCAACTCCTGCACAGCAGAGCTCAGACTGGGGATAGGAGAAACAACCTAAAGAGCCAATTAGTTGTGCTGCAGTGCAAGGAACACTTTGAAAAGATAGAGCTGAGTGGCATATCAAGCTCATCATGATGCTTCTCTATCCAGTCAAATGGAGGATAAGGTCACCTCCCCTGCTACACAGGGCTGTGCAGTGTGGCATAGTTGTGTAAATCTTAGAACTGGTTGGATAAATCCTTTAGCAAGTAAAATCGCTTGCTTTTATGCATTTCATCTAAGTCTTTAACTGTTTGCTTGCAGGCCCCCAGTGTATAGCTGCTGATGTAAAAATAAAATAGTAAGTTTTGTTTGTGTGAAAATTATCTCTATTTTAGATAATAGTACAGCATTTCCTAATCCCTGGTTCATAGCACACGTTAATGATTACTGAGTAAAAAAGAATATCGCAAGACTAATTAAAGTTATTTTCCAATCTTTTTTGGTATGTTTCAATATGCATTTTACAAAAACAGATAGTATTGATTGTCTTAGAGTTCCATTATGTGAATTATGCATTTGCCAAGAACTGATTCTTCCCTGTCTGTTGTGTACTTCACTAAATATGCACACCCTGTTAATAAAGACGAAGAAAGAGTAGTTTATCTCTTTGTTTTCCACATGAAAGGGTTTTTCTTTCACTTGAGTGCCACAAGATAATGCTTTTTAGCAAATATAATTTGGCTATACAGCACCTAACTCTGCCATGGTTTCCCTAAGGATTTATGAACAGATTGGCTATGGAAATAAATGTGTGAGAAATTAAGGTCCAATAAAAAAGCATTTGGAAACATTTAGAGATCTTGGAAATATAATTTTTGGTCTTCATCTTCATTTTTGGTCTTTGGTCACCAATATTTAGACTGCTGAAAGCAATATCCTAGAGTGTTACTATCCATGTCCCAGGTCAAAAAAAGAAAAAAATAAATTCCCAAAAAACATTACAATTTTAAGATGCTAGTGCCTTGCTTTTTCTTATCGAAGGGAATTTTTGATCTGCCCTGCCCCCTTTTTTCTTGTAAAGCATTTCTTTCCCTCCAGTGATTCTCAGCTGTCATTAAGCAAACATGTACAACCCATATTCAACACAAAGTGCACCTATTTTAGGTCCATGAAAATGTGTGGGGCTTGAAATTTTCCTTTGCTTATTTGTAGAAGTACTACAAAAAAAATCCTAATATTAGAAACCAAGTTTGCAGGCTGCTTAGTTAGAAGTGCCACCACAAGTACACCAAAGGATAATACTAAAATAATACTAAAATAATTTGATCCAGATAATGTAGGAAATAGTAATGCAGAAAATATATATTCTTCAAGTGTTGTACAACACGTATTACTCTCCATTTCAAAATATTCTGCCTACTTAAACTGTCCGCTGCTCTTACATCTGCAGGCTGATACTGATTTTGTTTTATGCAAATACCTGCCTGTATCTTATTTCTCTACTGTTTGCCTATTATTATATTAATAATCTGTTCTGCAACTGGGCAGTTTTTGTACACAGTTGTATCTAAGCATTTGATAGACATTGGCCAGCAGTACAGTTTAGTATCAGTAAGAACAGTGCATCCTCCAAAAAATGCTGGGAAATTTGCATTTATCAGTTAAAGAGAAATAGCCCCAAGGTTATCCGCTTTTGGACACAGGTGTATGCTATGATTGGAGCTGTATTGAATCTATCCCTGGCTCTTAATCCATAGGAAGCTCTACTACATAAACAATTCCAACCTTGTCTATGAACCAGAGGAAATTGGTGGGTTTTGTTTTCCTGGAAATCTGTCAGATGCTGGCCAAAACCTGGGGACAGCAGTTTCTCAACTTAGCTGAGGTTAAACAACAGCTTATGAGGACCGTGGTGCATGAGAAGCTTACCGCTATTCTAAACGATACCCACGCCAAATTCATGAAAGTTTGGGAACTATGGATAGCATACGATAGCAATTTTTACCTGGACCGTGCCTTGCTTTCGACTTGATGAATCTCATGCAGCTCCTAGCTGTGAATATGTAGTTGTATCCAGCAGGAATCCCCCCATCCCCCCATACATTTTCCCAATCCTCTTCCTACCTTTTCTCCTCTTTTTTTCTACTTTCTCCTTTATTCTTGGGTCACTTATCCTTTTTTCCTGCTGGCTTGACAAGTGGCATTTAGGTCATTATCTCCCCTATGTTGAGGGTCATACTGGCATATACGAGGAGCAGACCCCGTTGTGTAAGGCTGTTTCCTTGGCATTTGTACTTTCACAGTCTGGCTATACTTACTGTACACAATGTTGATATAGTATTAACCTGTCTGTTTTGATTTGCTTTTCGATATATATCTGGCCTATCTGCCCACTCTTTTTTTTTTTCCATAGATTTTTATTGGAAAGTAAAAATCAGGTTTACATTGCTTTTTAACAAAATGGCAGAGGCAGTAATATCCAATACAATATGTTTAACAACAGTGTTGAACAGCATTAATTTGCAACAGTAGTTGTAGTGAAAAAGTTCTAGCTTAAGTCAACAGAGTGTGCTATGAAGAAGACATGAGGTACGGTTGTAGTTATTTCACTATATGGTAATGCTTATCTGAGTATCAGTTCTACTTAGTGCTAATTAGGGATGAGCCGAACACCCCCCAGTTCGGTTCGCACCAGAACTTGCGAACAGGCAAAAAATGTGTTAGAACACGCGAACACCGTTAAAGTCTATGGGACACGAACATGAATAATCAAAAGTGCTAATTTTAAAGGCTTATATTCATGGTATTGTCATAAAAAGTGTTTGGGGACCTGGGTCCTGCCCCAGGGGACATGGATCAATGCAAAAAAAAGTTTTAAAAATGGCCGTTTTTTCGGAAGCAGTGATTTTAATAATGCTTAAAGTGAAACAATAAAAGTGTAATATCCCTTTAAATTTCGTACCTGGGGGGTGTCTATAGTATGCCTGTAAAGGGGCGCATGTTTCCCGTGTTTAGAACAGTCTGACAGCAAAATGACATTTCAAAGGAAAAAAGTCATTTAAAACTACTCGCGGCTATTAATGAATTGCCGGTCTGACAATACACATAAAAGTTAATTGATAAAAATGGCATGGGGATTCCCCACAGGGGAACCCCGAACCAAAATTTAAAAAAAAATGACGTGGGGGTCCCCCTCAAAATCTATACCAGACCCTTCAGGTCTGGTATGGATTTTAAGGGGAACCCTGTGCCAAAATTAAAAAAAATGGCGTGGGGTCTCCCCAAAAATCCATACCAGACCCTTATATGAGCACACAACCTGGCAGGCCACAGGAAAAGAGGGGGATGAGAGAGCGCCCCCCCTCCTGAACCGTACCAGGCCACATGCCCTCAACATGGGGAGGGTGCTTTGGGGTAGCCCACCTCATCCCCACAACCCTTGCCTGTTGGTTGTGGGGGTCTGCAGGTGGGGGGCTTATCGGAATCTGGAAGCTCCCTTTAACAAGGGGACCCCCAGCTCCTGGCCCTCCCCCCTGTGTGAAATGGTAAGGGGGTACAAAATTACCTCTACCATTTCACAAAAAAACTGTCAAAAATGTTAAAAATGACAAGAGACAGTTTTTGACAATTCCTTTATTTAAATGCTTCTTCTATCTTCCATCTTCCATCTTCCATCTTCTTTCTTCTATTTTCTATCTTCCTTCAGTTTCTTCCTCCATCTTCTTCTTCTTTTGGTTCTTCTGGTTCTTCCTCCGGTGTTCTCGTCCGGCATCTTCCTCCGCGGTGTCTTCTTATCTTCTTCTCCTCGGGCCGCTCTGCATCCATGATGGCATGGAGGGAGGCTCCCGCTGTGTAACGCTTCTCCTCTTCTGACGGTTCTTAAATAACGGGGGTCGGAGCCACTCGTGACCCCGCCCCCCTCTGATGCACGGGGACTTGACAGGGACTTCCCTGTGGCATTCCCCGTGATGTTAGAAGGGGGCGGGGTTACATAACGGGTGACCCTGCCTCCTCTGACATCACGGGGAATACCACAGGGAAGTCCCCGTCAAGTCCCCGTGCGGAGTGGCCAGAGGAGAAGAAGGGAAGAAGACGCCGACGCCGTGGAGGAAGATGCCAGACGAGAACACCAGAGGAACAACCAGAAGAACCAGAAGAACCAGTAGAAGAAGAATATGGAGGAAGAAACCGAAGGAAGATAGAAGAAAGAAGATAGAAGATAGAAGAAAGAAGAAGCATTTAAGTTCAACTCGAGTTCAACTCGAACTTGAAGCTCATCCCTAGTGCTAATATAGATTTGAATGTGTTTTGTACATAAAGTCGGGGGTTTGCTCGCTTGTGGGAAAATTGCTAAGTCTGAGTGATTAAGTCCTTCTACCAACTACAGGACCAAAGTCAGTTAAAAATTGTTGTTAGATGGGATAGAGTTCTGATGGATATAGGGAGTGGATTGGGTTGTAAACCCAAGAAGGGGGTGGATTGGAGGAGAGGGGGTAATGGTTTGGGTTGGGATAGGGGTAAGGGGAAAGGGATGTTTTTGTTTTTTTTTAATTCCATACTTCTTTATTATAAATATTTCAACATTACAAACCAAAATATATTATTGGATATAGTACTCATCACTTATACAGTTTGTACATAAATTTCTTATTTCGAATACCATACATATGGTCTATCCACAGCAAATTCTGAGATTTTTCTATCTTTTTCTTACATATATTCTCCAATCAATATAACAGGTATTTAACCACAAATAATAACAACATACAACAAAACATCACACACAAAAAAAAAAATTTCCCCAGCACAAGCAACTCGGATGACTGTTCCATTTCCTGCCCACTATAGTATTCTATGCATCTATACCTATGTGAAAAGTTACCTCGGCTGGTTGCTTAAGTTGGTAGATTCTTCTCTCCCCGCTGATTTTGCCCTCTACCTCCATTTTCTGTCTGGTACCAAATTCTCTATCCCTAATTATACTTGCCCACCCTACTAAAGATCCACAAAAACCGGTGAGGATGGGGCTAACCGTGGAACCGAGATCCATGGCTTCCACAGTTTGTACAGGTAATTGGGAATGCCTCTGTTACAATAGATCTGTTGTTCCTTCAGAATATTGTTGTTTACATGAAGGCGCCATTCCTCAAAGGAAGGTGCACTTGGAGATATCCACCTTAGGGCAATTAGCTTTCATGCCAAAAACAGTAGTCTGCTAACTGGTATCAGAATCTCATGGGGCATAAGTTCTTCATCAAGGTAGCCCAGCAGGCACGTTTTAGGGTCTTTATGGATATATGTCTTAAATGTATCATTAATTGTATTCACCACCTCTTGCCAATATTTAGCCAGTTTAGGACAATTCCACAACATATGTAGTAAATCAGCAGGTGATTGTTGGCACCGTGGACAGTCCGGGGAATCATGCCTGCCCCACTTAAATAGTTTGACCGGTGTTCTATATACCCTGTAAATTATAAATAATTGGGTTAGACATTGTGCTGGTGATAATGAGACTAGGGGTACCCTTTCTAATATTATTTGCCAAGTTGCATCTGAAATATCCCCTATATCTAGCTCCCACCCTCTTCTGCCCGGGCTAGCACCCTCATCTCGATATGATCTCGTAAGTTGACCATATAGAGATGAGATTAAGCCTTTTTTTTCTGTCATCCGTGCTAATAAAGTTATAAGTGGCATTGGTTTTATCACTTTCTTTTCCCCTTTAAACTGAGATTGGACCGCATGTCGTAGTTGTAAATATTTAAAAAAATTATGATGAGGTAAGTGAAAAGATTCCTGCAGTTCCTGAAAGGAGCGTAGAATATTGTGTGAGTACAACTGAGTTATATATTGGAGGCCCTTAAAGCGCCAGCTTTCAAATCCCTTCAGTTTACCTAGTTCTTTATATTGCCTATTCCCCCAGAGTGGTGAATACTCAGAAGCACCTGCATATTTCATTATGCTCCTCATTTCCTTCCAAACTTTATTCATGAGTATCATTGTTGGGCTCTTACAGGTATAAGCAAAGGCCCCAGATTCCAGCTGGGCCAAGAGGTTGTACTGAGAACTGTTACTTAGCAGTAGGGCCTGAATAGAGTCCTCCCAGTTCACAGCACCCCAGCCAGCAAAATGCTGAAGCTGGGCAGCTATAAAGTAAAGTCTGGGGTGGGGTATCGCAAGTCCGCCCCCATCCTTTTCTCTCTGGAGAATTGATAACCTAATCCTGGGATTTTTTCCCTTCCATAATAACCTTCGAAAAATTGATTCAATCTTTTTGAACCATTTGAGAGGTATCCATATCGGTGAGTTATGAAAAATATATAATAATTGAGGGGCCCAGATCATTTTTATAAGGTTTGCTCGACCCACCACCGATAATGGCAACTTAGTCCATGCCGTACTCTTATGCTTGAATTTAGTAAGAATAGGAGATAAGTTATCTGTCAAATAATTTTCTACCTTGGAATGTATCATTATTCCCAAGTATTTAAATGAAGAAACAATTTTAACCTGAGGAGCCTCTCTTAGCATGGACAAGCTAGGGTTGTCTAAAGGGAGCAAAACAGATTTATCCCAGTTAATGATATATCCTGAAAGCTTGCCAAAATTTTGTATAAGTGCCAATAAAGATCTTAAAGATTTATCCGTATCCCCAAGAAAGAGCAGAGCGTCATCTGCATATAGAGAGATTTTTTCATTCCTCGTTCCTCTAATAAATCCGCAGATTGATTCCGATTGTCGGATGGCTTCAGCCAGGGGTTCGATGGCCATTGCAAATAGCAGGGGAGACAGAGGACATCCCTGTCTTGTTCCTCTGTATAATGGAAAAGATTTAGATACCATACCATTTATTTGCATACAGGCAGGTAGAATACAGCATTTTAATCCACCGTATGAATCTTTCCCCGAGGCCAAACACACCCATCACTTCCCACAGGTATGTCCACTCGACGCTGTTGAAAGCTTTCGCCGCATCGAGTGACAAAATCGCTCTGCTCCCAGGGTTATCAGATGGTAATTGCATGATTAAATATAGCCTTCTCAAGTTGGTTGCTGTAGATCTTGTAGGGATAAAGCCACACTGGTCTTGGTGAATCAATCCCTGAATATGTCTATTTAGTCTTGTGGCAAGGACCCTGGCTAGAATCTTAGCGTCCGAGTTCAGCAATGATATCGGGTGGTAAGATTCCGGGGCCAAAGGGTCCTTTCCAGCTTTTGGCAATACAATGATACAGGCATCCTTCATAGTATCTGGAAGCTTAAATGATTACAAGGCATGATTGAGAACCTTCAGTAGTTCCGGAAGCAACACCTCTCCATAATGTTTTTTGTATACCTCTGAAGGTAGGCCGTCGATACCCAGCGCCTTATCATTTGGGCTTTCTGATACTGCCCTGACCAGTTCCTCTAAGGTCAGGGGGGCATCAATTTCCTCTTTAGAATTTATGAATAAGGAGGGGAGTTTTAGTGGATCTAGGAATTCCATAATTCTTATCTTGGAGTGTTTAGTTTTATTTTGATATAGGTTACTATAGAAAGAGACAAAAGATCCCAGGACTACATTCTGATCTTGAGAAATATCTCCCCCTGTTGTACGAATGGCTGAAATAAATTTGGTGTTTTCCTGGGACTTCGCAATTACGGATAACATTCTGCCCGTTTTTTCACCCTCCTCAAAACTAGGACATCTGAACAAAAAGTCAGTCCGCGCGGCCTTGTTCATAGAAACCTGTCTGTATAAAGATTGTGCATCCTTCCAAGCCCCACGGTTGGGAATAGTGGGGTCCCGAATATACTGAGCTTCTTTCTGCTTCACCTCAGCTGCTAGCAGGGATTCTTGTTCCCGGCTAGTTTTTTTATAAACACTTATGGTTTTAAGCAGGAGTCCCCTCAAAAAGGCTTTCATGGTATCCCATACCACTTGTGGTGAAGCCAAGTTATCATTAATCTGAAAAATTTCTGTTAGAGCCTGGTTCGTTGAGTCTGCCTGATGTTGAATTTTAAACCAGAAAGAGGGGACCCGCCAGTTAGTCCTAGTTTTAAGCTTTATTTTGTCTAAAGTTGCTACTATAGGTGAATGGTCTGATAACCCTCTAGTTAAATATTGAATATTAGAGACCCAAGGAAGAACTGAGTCTGTACCCAGGAAAAGTACTGGAGCAACAGGAATATTCCTTAGAAAATGGGTTTCTTAGACGCCATATATCCTGTAGTCCCAACTCCCGGATATATCTATAAAAGGTAGTATCTACATTAGGGCCTGCTGGATATCTATCCAAACTAGAGTTACATACATAATTGAAGTCCCCCATAATCAACACTGGGGTCCCTGGATTATCTTCAATTAGCGAGCCTATACGTCGCATTACTTCGCTATTATATGGGGGTGGGATATATATTGACCCCAAAATACATTGCATAGAAAATAATGTACATACCAGCAAAATAAATCTTCCCTGTGGGTCCACCACTGCTTGCCTGCAGGAAAACTGAGATTTTGAGGAAATGAATATACTTGTTCCTCTTGCATAAGCTGAATATACTGAGTGATATTGAATAGGATATTTTTTATTCTGTATTAAGCTAACAGTATCCTTAGTTAGATGTGTTTCCTGCAGGCAAACAATCAGAGGACCACACTGGGCCAATTCTGCAAACATAGCATTTTTCTTAATAAGATTCTTAATCCCTCTAATATTCCATGACCATATCCCAATCTCAGCAGTCATTATTAGCCATGTTTAAATGACCTACTGCGCATCTTATCCAAGTATTCACCATAAAATGATATAAACAAAAGAATAACTCATAACCAAGATCATAATTCCACCTTAATGATCTTACAGATGACAAAATAGGGAACAAGTCCTGACCAACCCACCATGCAGGTAATAGCTTTAGTGTACCATAATGTCGCAGATTGGGAAAGGGATGTTAATTTACCTCACAGTCTCCACCACCATTCCCAAAGGGTTAGTGTAGGATGGGTGAAAGAGCTGGAGATATTAGGATGTTTGCTTATAAAGATCAAGAACGGTCCACCCTCAATCTTCTATTGTGTAGGGGAGGGAGGGTCGTCCTCTCATGTTTTGATGGGGTCCGCTTTTGAACTGTAATGCCCCGTACACGCGGTCGGACTTTGTTCGGACATTCCGACAACAAAATCCTAGGATTTTTTCCGACGGATGTTGGCTCAAACTTGTCTTGCATACACACGGTCACACAAAGTTGTCGGAAAATCCGATCGTTCTAAACGCGGTGACGTAAAACACGTACGTCGGGACTATAAACGGGGCAGTGGCCAATAGCTTTCATCTCTTTATTTATTCTGAGCATGTGTGGCACTTTGTCCGTCGGATTTGTGTACACACGATCGGAATTTCCGACAACGGATTTTGTTGTCGGAAAATTTTATCTCCTGCTCTCCAACTTTGTGTGTCAGAAAATCCGATGGAAAATGTCCGATGGAGCCCACACACGGTCGGAATTTCCGACAACACGCTCCAATTGGACATTTTCCATCGGAAAATCCGACCGTGTGTACAGGGCATAAGAGTAGAGTCGTTAAGGTGTGTGAATGTCTTGGGGTGTTTGGTTCATCAGGGCTTGGTTTGTTAATAGTTTGAATTTGGCTATGGTGCAAAAGTGGGACCAACAGGCCCGTTTGTGAAAATTTGGTTGGACAGTCTTTGGCTATGGAGATTAGTTCTTCTATTTCCGCAATTTTTTTCTACTCATCTGAGCCATTCAGAGATGGTTGGAACCTGGGTTGTACCCCAATAAAGAGGGATACACAGTTTGGCTGCAGTTAATAGAGGTGATAATAGCATTTTGCGGTAGTGATGTGTTGGTAGGTATGAATGGTGAAGGAGGAGTTGAGTTGGGGTGTGTTCTAGGGTATATGTAGAAATTTGTGATGTCAGTTCTCGGACTTGTGTCCAGAACGGCTGGATTAAGGGGCAGGACCACCATATATGTGCTAGAGCACCTGTTTCGTTGGAGCATCTCCAGCATTTTTCAGAGAGGCCAGGGTTATATTTGTTGAGCATTACTGGGGTTCTATACCAGCGCATTAGGATTTTATAATTGTTTTCCTGGATAGAGACATTGAGGTAGCCTTTATGTGTTATTGTAGATATGTGTTCCCATTGTGCCTCTGTCATCTCTATTTCCAAGTCTTTTTCCTATATTAAACATGCGTTGTTAGTTTTCATCAAGCTTTCAGAGGAAAGTGAGTTATAGATGATGGAGATTACATGCTGTTGGGGTGTAGAGTGAGAGCATAGCTGTTCGAAAGGCATGAGCGGGTAGGAGACGGAGGAGGCACAATCAGCTTCTTGTAGGAAATGTCTGACCTGGAAATACGTCCCAAGAGGAAAGGCATTGTTATCCATATTAGCTGATAGGGAAGAGCGCTCTAGAAATAGGCCCAGTTGAAAGAAGTGATAGGCTAGAACCTCTGAGTGTTGCCAGATATCTGCTAAGAACTGCATGGACATACCAGGTGGGAATGCTGGAATGAGTCTTACAGATGTAAGGGGTCCGGGGTTAGAGGAGATGTGTAATTGTGTAATTTTCGGCAGGCATCTTTAAAGCACCGGAGTGTTGGGTCGATGAGGGGGTGATCCTTCAGGATCTGTGGGGTGTGTCGGGTCAAGGTCCAAGGTAGAGATCGTAGTGGTAGAGGAGAGAATGTGTGTTCAAGAGCAACCCAGTCTTTACGGTGGCTATGTACTGACCAGTCAACGATTCTAGCAAGATGACAGGCCCAATAGTATTTCTGAAGGTCTGGGAGACCAATGCCTCCTTTTGTCTTAGGTTTCGTTAGTTGATCATATGCTATTCTTGGCTTTTTCTGCCTCCATAGAAACCTAGTACAAATAATTTTGTAATATTGGAAGAAGGTTGGGGGGAGCTTAATGGGGATGGACCATAGAATATATAAAATGCGGGGAAGTATGTTCATTTTTAGGATGCCTGCCCTTCCAAACCAGAAAAAAATTAGATTTGTTCCATTTATTCAGGTCATTTGTGATGGATGTGAGGACAGGTCGGTAATTTTTTTGTGAAAATATCTGAAAGTTTTGCTGTTAGGTGTATCCCAAGATATTTAAGCTGGTCCTGTTTCCATTGAAAGGGAAAGTTGTTCTTACAGTGAGTTACCGTTTCTGGTGAAAGGGAGATATTAAGGGCATGTGATTTTGCAAGATTGATTTTCAAATTTGAGATATTCTGAAAGAGACTAAATTCTTTTAGAAGGTTTGGGATCGATATGTGTGGTTCCTTCGTGAAGAGTAGTATGTCATCGGCGAAGGTAGCTAGCTTATAGGTGGGATT